>NC_092723.1:177705207-177930207 GCF_047496885.1 Scyliorhinus torazame | reverse complement strand
TCACGTATCCAAGGGGCTTGAATTAGCTTACCTCCTCCATGCTACATCCCGCGCCCACCACTTGGCTTCCTGTTGTTACCATGTGTAGCTAAATCTGGCAGCTCAGCTGAACTGAGGGTTCGAACACCCGTCTGTCCACTCCATGGGGCAATAGGCTGGTTTTCATCGTGATGTGTTACTCACCTACAGCTAAATCTCCGAGCCTTTTGAACCTTGCTCAAGCAAACACTAACTCGATTAGTAACAGATTAAATATTTGGATGACGTACATGGCCCTTCACTGTACTCCGAGCCGGTAGCCACCGGACTATCCATAGGCTGAGCGTTGGTCGCGGACTCTGGCGATCTCTGACTGTCGCTGGATTGAGGACTGGCAGAGCCTGCAGTAGTTGGACTGTCCACGGGACTGACAGGTGAATCTGTGCACCAAGTAACAGATGAGGCGTTCCGCGGTGTCACGGGAACATTCTGGGGAGAACCATCCCACGTTGAATGAGCTGAAACACAAAATTCAGGGAGATGGGAGAGCAAATAAGAGGATCCTTTACTTAACCCTTCAGTAGAAATACTTAATTTGACAGACTAAGGGTGTCATTGAATTTTAGGAGTAACAGATGTGAGAAGACCAGCAGGAGAAAATTGACGGGAATGTCGTGTAGCGAGGCCACCAGGGAGATGCACTTCCCTGATCTGTGCTCCTCAGATGGCATCTAGATGAAGGGGGTTGAGCACCAACAGGCTGCATTGTGCACTAGAGAAGTAGGCCCCTGCTTCAAACATGCAGAATTCCCAATCTCAGGTGAACTACTGTGAAGACGATGAGTTCTTAGTTGCGTCATTTTTCTTACACGCCCGCGATTATACAATGCATGTCTTGACCAGGGGCTGATTTAGCTCAGTGGGCTAAACAGCTGGCTTGTAATGCAGAACAAGGCCAGCAGCGCGGGTTCAATTCCCGTACCGGCCTCCCCGAACAGGCGCCGGAATGTGGCGACGAGGGGCTTTTCACAGTAACTTCATTGAAGCCTATTTGTGACAGTAAGCGTTGTTCTTGCAGAACCATTTATCACCACTCCAGTGATTCAATCTCAGCGGCCGCTTCAGTGCATTAATGCTGGTGCGCTGCACTGCTGCAAATGCCATGTTTCGGAGGAAACATTAAACCGACACGCTTCCTGCCAGCTCTTGTAGCCATAAAATGAAAAGCCCCATGCTGCCTTTCGCAAAGGAGCTGGGGGTATTTTCCTCACGTCCGGGCCGAAGGGAATGTCTCACATTTATCTGCACCAAACTGATTACCTGGTTCTTTTTCCCCATTGCTGCGTGGGATCTTGCTGTGCGCTAATGGATTTCCACATAGAGCTAAATTATAACAGTGACTACACGTCAAAGACATTTCATTGGCTAAAAAGTGATTTGGGATATCGGAAATATGAGGGGACAATCCCAATGCATCTTCTACTGTCCTCGCATACAATCTTCTCGTACATTGCCATTCGAAAGGGTGATTGGACAAACTTGTTGTTTCTTCAAATGGTACATCCAGCAAAATTTGGGTCCAATCAAAACCAAATTTACTATTTTCGCCGTTTAAGTCTGAAGTTTGTCAGAGGCAAAGCTTCGCAAAACTTACCGCACAAAAGGCTACTTGAAGATAACAGACCATGGTGCTGCGGGTAGGAGATTAGCATGGACAGAGGATTGGCTAACTGGATGGACAACAGAGAGTTGGGATATGAGAGGCATTTTCAGGATGACAACCTGTAACTAGTGGAGTGCCACTGTGCCACAGGAATCACTGCTGGGGCCACAATTATTTACAATATGTAAATGGGGCGGGGGGAGAAATTTGGCGAATCAGGTGAGCTGGAAAAGTTCAGGTGAGCTGTAATGACGGGGATCAGATAGACCATTCAGCATGTTCGATAAAGGCAGAAAGATACTCACATGGGGAATGCACAGGTGATGTTGGCAGCAGTGATGTAATCTCAAGAGTTCCTAAGCTCTTGTTTACAACTGGAAAACAGAACAGATTTTATAGATCTTCTTTTCATATTAACGATCCATTGCGCAATCTGCCGTTCCATATATTTGTAAACTCAAGAACAGCTTCTTCCGCACTGCCATCAGACTTTTGAATGGACCTACCTCGTATTAAGTTGATCTTTTCTCTACACCTTGCTATAACTGCAACATTATATTCTGCAGTCTCTCCTTCCTTCCCTATGTATGGGATGCATTGTTTGTACAGCATGCAGGAAACATTACTTTTCACTGTATACTAATACATGTGACCAGAATAAATCAAATCAAAAACAGTTGAACGTATTTTCTTCAGCAAGAAAGGTCTTGCTCCACACTCCGCTTGCCCTTCCCAGGAGCAATTGGGGATGTGCACTAAATGGTGACAATGCCCACATCCCACTAAATAATAAAACCTCATCCACCGTAATGTCCGTGAAAGCTCACTCGCAGTACGGTAGTTGTCATGATCAGCAGACATGCAGATAATGATATACAGACAGGCAGCTGATGAACACAGAGAACAGGACATGTCCAATGAGCAGGCAGGACACTCAGGGGATTGAACTAACTTCAAGGTCTGGAGTATCTTTTGGTTAAAGTTGCATCCAGTTGCAGCCTGTGTTATCCCAGAGTACATAACACGACAGTAGCTCTCTGCAGAGCCATATACCAGGGAGCCACAGAATCCCCCCAGTGCAGAAGGAGGTCATTCAGCCCATCGTGTCCGCACCGACCGTCTGAAAAAGTACTCTCCCTAGGCCCACTCCCCACCCTATCCCTGTAACCCGACCTAACCTGCATCTCTGGGCAGCATGGTAGCACAAGTGGATAGCACTGTGGTGGCTTTGCAGCGCCAGGGTCCCAGGTTCGATTCCCCACTGGGTCACTGTCTGTGCGGAGTCTGCACGTTCCCCCCGTGTCTGCGTGGGTTTCCTCCGGGCGCTCCGGTTTCCTCCCACAGTCCAAAGAGGTGCAGGTTAGGTAGATTGGCCATGCTAAATTGCCCTTAGTGTCCAAAAAGGTTAGGAGGGGTTATTGGGTTACGGGGATAGGGTGGAAGTGAGGTCTTAAGTGGGTCGGTGCAGACTCGAAGGGCTGAATGGCCTCCTTCTGCACTCTATGTTCTATCTCCAGAGGGTGGTGAGCATGTGGAACGGGCTGCCAGAGGCAGTGGTAGAGGCGGGTGCAATTTTGTCCTTTAAAAAGCAGACAGTTATATAGGCAGGCTGGGTTCAGAGAGATATGGGCCAAATGGGACGAGCTCAGTGATTGAAACTGGGCGGCATGGACAAGCTGGGCCGAAGGGCCTGTTTCCATGTTGTAAACATCTGTGACTCTAACCTTGGACTGTGGGAGGAAACCGGAGCACCCGGAGGAAACTCACGCAAACACGGGGAGAACGGACAAACTCTACACAGGCAGTCAACCCGAGGCCAGAATAGAACCCAGGGCCCTGGTGCTGTGAGGCAGCAGTGCTAACCACTGTGCCACCCTTAATGATGTGGTTTTTGCAGAGTGATAAAGGGATTGGATTGCCCAGCCTGTGTAGAAATCAGATGCACAAAAATATGGCAAGCTCCAGTAAGCGGTTACTCAGGTGGTCCCATTCCCTTATCTTGTGCCATTTGTCTTTGCATAGTAAACCAGACGCACAGGCTAATACCCTGGGGCCGTGGGTTCAAATCCCACCACCGCAGCTAGTGGAATTTAAATTCGATTCATTGATAAATTCAATTAATTAATAAAAATCAGGAATATCAAAGTAGTCTCAGAAATAATGCCATGAAATTATTGATTGACAGAAAAAAACAATTTGGTCCACGAGGGAAGTAAATCTGCCGTCCTTGCCTGGTCTGGCCTACGTGTGACTCCAGACCCACAGCAATGTGTTTGACTCTTAACTGCCCTTTGCAATGACCCAGCAAGCCACTCAGTTCAAGGGCAATTAGGGATGGGCAATAAATGCTGGTCCACATCTCATGAAATAATTTACAAAGTCACTTCTTTGGCATTGAGACCACCTACTTGCTCAACCGTTACATCGAACATAGAACATACAGTGCAGAAAGAGGCCATTTTGGCCCATCGAGTCTGCACCGACCCACTTAAACCCTCACTTCCACCCTATCCCCCTAACCCAATAACCCCTCCTAACCTTTTTGGACATTAAGGGCAATTTATCATGGCCAATCCACCTTATCTGCACGTCTTTGGACTGTGGGAAAGAACGTTTCGAGGCCAGGAAAAGGTGACAAATCATCGAGAAACCAGTTATATGGGGGCATTAATACAATCCCAGAGGCTGCCATCTGCCCTGTATCAATGCCCCAGGCAAACTAGAGGAAACCAACTGAAATGTTATTCTTTCACCCTGTTTGATCCAATCTAATTGCTAACTTCTATCTTTTTTTGCTCCTTAAGGTGATGATCCACTTTATGTAAACGGCCCTGTGAAGATCACAATTCCCGTGACGAGAGTTCCTTTTTAATACCAATGTTAAAATGCTTCCACAAATCAGGGGAATTGGGAGTGGCGGCATCACGATACAAGTTAATTATCGTACACATCTCGGGCCAGGGCCTGTGTTGCTGACCTGAAAATAACCCAGGCTTTCTGTCCTTAAGAATCATCGAACAGGACAGCAGGAGGCCCTTCGGCCCATCGCGTCATGACAATGTTTGTCCACTTTCCGACTGGTTCCATTTCTGACACACAGGAAGAAGTGAGAAAAGATGAGCGTTTCCAGACAAACCTAAAATGCAGGCGGAGGTTCCCTGTTGCACCGTTCCATTGACAGACACGCTAA
Organism: Scyliorhinus torazame; assembly: GCF_047496885.1. Taxonomy (NCBI): domain Eukaryota; kingdom Metazoa; phylum Chordata; class Chondrichthyes; order Carcharhiniformes; family Scyliorhinidae; genus Scyliorhinus; species Scyliorhinus torazame. The sequence continues at coordinate 177,925,375 of NC_092723.1, read as the reverse complement.
CGACTTGCTGGGGAAGCGGGTATGACGGAAAAAGCTGGATGGCAACCGGGCCATTAACGGCCAAGTCACTGCTGTTGGCTGAAATGAGTAAATGTTAAATACAGAAATTATAACCTTTTTCCTACTGGAAAATTATTACACGTCAATATATTTTTCCTGTTCCCCCCTCCCCTTGAAGCCCCATGTTATACCCTCACAAAACTTAGGGGGAAGAACCGATCATCCTCCCTGCAGGCCTCGTGGGATACGAGCTTCCCCCCCCCGTGAAGGACGGGGGCCCCATCAGCGGATCACTGATTGCGGACATAAAAGCTGGCCCAGGTAGGAGTCTGTCTCAGCTGGTGCTGTTCTGACGCCGGCCACGAGATGGCAGACACGGGCCAGCTGGACTGAATCAAATGCCAGCCCTCCCTCCACGTCGAAGAGGAAGTGTTTATCACTGCAAGACGGTCCAGTTGAAACCAGGAATTTATTTTGTGCTGATTACAAGCACAAACTTGCATCCTACCATTCGGTGCTGCAAGAAGTTGTTGTTGTACCGAAGACAGTGCTCCACGAGACCACCCACGCAATCAACAGTAACTTGGATTTTTATAGCACCTCTAATGTAGTAAAGAACCCCAAGGAACTTCACAGGAGTGTTCTCAAACAAAATCTAACACGAAGATGCATAAGGAGATATTGGGCCAGATATTAGTCAAAGAGTTAAGCATTAAATTCTCAATGATCTTTGAGTTGTAAGTTTTAAATCAGCTGGACGTAAGCACCCAGAATGCTTACATTCAACACAAGACTCAAAATCCTATCAGGGTGTCAAACAGCAACGGCGCCAGGCTCTCGGGTTTAATTTGGTAGAATTCAGGAAAGACACCAATCTAATTGGGAGCAAGCACAGATTCCAAAGCGTATTTTCAGTGTTACAGACCTGACTGGGAGTAAGCATTTGATCCAATCTGTGCGACGTGATTTTTCAATTCCTGCAGATGGTTGACGCCTAAAGGGTAGGTTGTTGGTGACTGGGGAGAATGTTCTGGAGAAGGAGGTTGGTTCTCTTCACCTAAAGCAATGGTCGAGCAGATTAGCACACATTTCTTTTTTTAAAAAAAAAAATTTAGTGTACCCCCTAGCAGGCAGCACGGTGGCGCAGTGGGTTAGCCCTGCTGCCTCACGGCGCCGAGGTCCCAGGTTCGATCCCGGCTCTGGGTCACTGTCCGTGTGGAGTTTGCACATTCTCCCCGTGTCTGCGTGGGTTTCGCCCCCACAACCCAAAGATGTGCAGGCTAGGTGGATTGGCCACACTAAATTGCCCCTTAATTGGATAAAATGAATTGGGTACTCTAAATTTATATTTAAATTTTTTTTAAAAAATTAGTGTACCCAATTAAGGGGCAATTTAGCCTGTTCAATCCACCTACCCTGCACATCTTTGGGTCGTGGGGCGAAACCCACGCAGACACGGGGAGAATGTGCAAACTCCACACGGACAGTGACCCAGAGCCGGGATCGAACCTGGGACCTCGGCGCCGTGAGGCAGCATGCTAACCCACTGCGCCACCGTGCAGCCCCTAGCACACATTTCTATATCTCCAAAACGCTGTGATGTTCTGGGAAGCCAGTTGGGGACGGATGATGCTGCAGCCAATCTTTGCTCAGCGTTGCATTTATTTACGGTGACAGTCATTACAGGCATACACAGCCTCACCCAACCACACACAGTTTCAGTATCTCTTTACATCTGCTGAAGTGAAGCCCTATTTAATGCACGCCACCTGCATGGAATTCAACACAATTATTATAGAATTAACATACACCCTGTAAATGTCCAACGGTGACTCAGAGATTCTGTCTGAAACAACAGTCGATCAGAACCATTGATTAACTGACCCAATAAGGTACTAATCTAGCAGCATTTGCTCCTTGTTTCCCGTCACCTATGTCTAGTCATATTATGTAATTTACCCCTGAGAAAAATCCTGAAATAATGGGCGGGATTCTCTCAGCCCGGGGCCGGGCCGGAGAATCCCTGTGACCGGTTCGAATCACGGCACGCTGCCCCAAAGCAGAGCGGAGAATTGGCGCCATAGCGTGGTCGGCGTGGCGCCGGTCGGGGGCCGCTCTATGCGCCCCGCCCCCCCCCCCCCCCGCCGACTCTCGGCCTGGGTGGCCTTTACAAAAAAAACAAGTCCCACCGACGCCGTTCTAATCAGCTTTCAGATGGCGGGACGTCGGCGTGCAAGGGTCCGGGTGGCAGCCCGTGGCGGGGGAGAGGGGATCGACCCCGGGGGGGGGCCTCCATTGTGGCCTGGCCCGCGATCGGGGCCCACCGACCGGCGGGCCAGCCTCTCGGGCTGGGGGCCTCCTTTCTTCCGCGCCGGCCCCTGTAGCCCTACGCCATGTTGCGTCGGGGGTGGCACAGAGAAGGGAGCCACTGCGCATGCGTGCGTTGGCGCCTGTCCCACTGTGCATGCACGGACCACACAGCACCCAGTTGACACCGGGATCTGCAGCTGGAACGGCGTGGGTCGCTCCAGTGCCGTGCTAGCCCCCTGTAGGGGCCAGAATTGCTGATCCTGAGGCCGTGTTGACACCGTCGAGAAACGGCATCTCCGACAGCGTCAACACTTAGCCTCAGGATCAGAGAATCCCGCCCGTTGTACACATGAAAAAGGTGGAAGTCTATGAGTCCATTCAAAGCTGCGTCTACATTGGGCTGGAATTCTCTGACTGTTGGGATTCTCTTTTCCCACTGGCAGTGCACACCCATCCACGGGTTTGCTGGTGGCGTGGGGTGGATTCAATGGGAATCCCGTCGCCAGCAAACAGCGCGCGGCCGCAGAACCCAGGACTGGGGGACGGAAGAATCCCGCCCCGGGAAATGGAAGTCCTGCTATCCCAGCTATTGCGATCGCTAGACTTGATGAGGCAGTTATGCTTTAAATGATTTATTTTCATTTAAGATAAAACGGATAGTTCCGGAATGGACGGATGGGATGTAATTGTGCTGACTTTTGCCCGGCGATAAGTCCATGTGACCCGGCTGCCACGGGGGCAGGGGGCCCAGGCGAAAATATATTCAAAGTCAGGTGCAAACTTGAACACCTGGACATAAAGCTGGCCTTACAATTTAAGATTCACAGATTCTCAGAGGTTTCAGACTAAAGTAGTTGGTGACGAGACCCCACAACAGGTGTTGCTACGCCAAGCAGAAGAAAAAGACTGGTTTAGGGTTAACCACTTGTTAACCACAGATATGAAATGTGTAAGATTATTATGCTTTGGGACCGTCTCTTTCTCATGTGACCTGTTCTGAATTCTGCTGACAATAACCCACCCTGGGTGGCTTGGTTGTTAAAGAGCGGAACTTAAAACGTGAAGTCTATTTGATTCTGCTGAAAGGGCGAAGTGAAAACAGCAGAATGTGTTCCCAGCACAATAAATGTCAGCACTGTTCAAAAGCGAAAACACGCGAACAAAGCAAAATGGATTTCAGAGTTCATGGCTTGAAGTTGTTGAGCTCAAATGTTGAAGGCTGCAAAGTGCCTCATCAGAAGACCAGGTGCTATTTCTCTAGTTTGCGTTGGGCTGCACTGGAACATGGCAGGAGGCCAAGGACAGAAATGTGAGCATGAGAACAAGATGGTGAATTTAAATGGCAAGAAACAGGAAGGTCGGGGCCATGCTTGTTCCACAAAGCGGTCATCCAGTCTACGTTTAGTCTCCTCAATGTAGAAGGGACCACATTAAAGGGTAGCATTGTGGATAGCACAATTGCTTCACAGCTCCAAGGTCCCAGGTTCGATTCCGGCTTGGGTCACTGTCTGTGCGGAGTCTGCACATCCTCCCCGTGTGTGCGTGGGTTTCCTCCGGGTGCTCCGGTTTCCTCCCACAGTCCAAAGATGTGCAGGTTAGGTGGATTGGCCATGATAAATTGCCCTTAGTGTTGGGTGGGGTTACTGGGCTATGGGGATAGGGTGGAGGTGTTGATCTTGGGTAGGGTGCTCTTTCCAAGAGCCGGTGCAGACTCGATGGGCCGAATGGCCTCCTTCTGCATTGTAAGTTCTATGATAATCTATGAAATTGTGAGCAGCAAATACATTGGATTAAATTGAAAGAAGAGCAATTAAATCGCTGCTTCACCTTGAAGGAATATACCTTTGGATGATATAATCATAGACCCCATCACGGGTCCGTGCCGGGAAGGCGGATGGGGTCCGTGCCGGGAAGGAGGAGGAGGATGGGGTCCGTGCCGGGGAGGGGGATGGGGGGGACTGGGTCCGTGCCGGGGAGGGTGATGTGCCGCAGGCAGAGGAGTGGGAGAGGAGGAGCAGCAGGAAGAGGCGCAGTCCTCCCCAGACGAGGGGGATGGGGGCAATGGTCAGGGCAGACGGGGTAGACACAGGCGGGTGGCTGTCCACCGTTACCGGTTGGCCCAGCGGGCACAGGACAGACTGATAGCTGCCCGCTTCACTGACTAGATGGGCGTGGGAATCGGGTAGTATGGCCACAGACCGCACACCATGGCAACAGCCGACCTCCCACACCACCCACCCAGCACCCTCACCCCCCTCCCCAACCCCACCCACCCCACCCGCATGCACACCACCCCCCCATTGCCGATCCACCTGCGGCACAACGGCCGGGCTCACCCAGTTGCCGGTGGACGCGTGTCTATTGCAGGCCATGGAGGATGATGACAACCCGCCCTGCGATGAGCTCCTGGCTCCACATCGTTGGACTATGTCTGACCCATGGCCAAAATACCACCATCCACCCGGACCATCCCTGCATGCAGCTATGACACTGCAGCGCACGGTCCCGTCCTCTGCCCGGGGGGGGGGGATGTTGATGGCGGCCCAGGGGGAAGGGGGCAGACTCACCTGGGGCTGAGGTAAGACCACCCCTCACACACACACTTGCGCTCAACGTACATGACACCCCCGCACACTTTGGGCAGAGCACAAAGGCAGCTTCTGTAGGTGTAACATTGACTTTAATAACCAAAGGAGTTCATGCACGTGCCCTAGCCCCCAAAACTCATCTGTGCCCTGCACCCGTGCCAACTTACTCAGTGTCTAATTGTTTGGCCTTACGGACCCTATGGCTACGTCTACGTGGTTCCCCAGACGGTACAGCAGAACTGGAGGTGGACTCCTGTGATTCCTGCCCTCTGACATTGGATCCCTTTGGCGGCCGTTTCCTGGGGCGTCCTGGCCTAGATGGGCCAGGCTGCGGCCCGGGCGACTGGGATGGCGAGCTGCCAGCCTGTCCTGCACGTTGCCCACCCGCTGCACCTGGGACGGAAGGGGGGAGAGTCCGAGGTGTCACGGTGTACCGGGACCTCCCCTACAGAGGGAGCCGGGACGGACCACACCACCTCCTCCTCCCTCGGGGTGCCCGATGGCCCCCAGGCCTCTACATGGGTCGGGGATGCGAACGGACTGGCCATCCGACGCCCCCCCCGACATCTGGCGCTGCCAGTCCTGGAGGTCCGTGCTGGTATCGACAGGGGTTTGCAGCCATGGAGCCCAGGGTGTTGACAAACCCTGTCTGTGACAGTGCGACACCGGCTCGCACATGGCCACTGGCGCCGATGCCCTCAGCGATGGCCTGCAGAGACTGGGCCATGGCCTGCTGAGACTGGGCCATGGCCTGCAGAGACTGGGCCATGGCGTTGAGCGCCTCTGCCATCTGGCGCTGGCACTGGCTCATGGCCTCCTGTGAGAGGGCAGCCATGTCCTGGGCCACAGACGCCGCCTGCACGGAAAGCCCCAGGCCTCGCAAACCGTTCCCCATGTCTGACACCATCGCACCCATTGCCTCCACCGCGGACGCCACCCGTGCAGTGTTGGCCTGGGTGGCACGCATGACCGGCACCACTCCCAGCTCCTGGACGCGGGTGGACTCCTCCACCTGCGACTGCAGCCGCCGCAAGCCGGCCGTCACCCTCTTCGCTCGTCTCCGGTTCGGTGGTTGCATCGGATCTATGGGTGGGTGTGGTAACTCCAGGAACCCGGGATCCATCTGGGCGCAGATGTTCGCTTGGGCTGGGCTGCCCTCCGACCGCCCGGCCCCTCTGCTGCTCCTACCTCCACCTGCTGTACCGGGACGGCTGTGTTGTGCGCACCAGTGAGTGTACCAGACGCCTCATCACTAAAGTGCCCAACCGAGGTGAGTGTTTCTGCGATGGTGGAGGGTGTTGGTGACAGCAGTGGCGTTGTGTCATGCGCATCGTCCCACTCTGAGTCCATGGCACTTTGGGGTGGGGGTTCGTCTCCACCCATCCACTCTGAGTCACTGTCCTGTATTTCAGTTTCCTGGGTAGGGGTGTCCTGGGTAGGGGTGTCCTGGGTAGTAGTGTCCTGGGTAGCGGTGTCCTGGGTAGTGGTTTCGTGGCTCGGCTGTGACGGGGGCCTGTGCCTGCCCCTCTCGTCGCTGGGTGGCACACGCCTGTGTCGTCGCACCCGCACGAGACGGGGGCGTCGTCTCCCTGTTGCTCCAGGTCTCTCCATCTCCAGTGGTCTCCAAGGGGCATCCTGCGGGCGTCGCATGCCAGAGGGTCCGGGTCTCTCCATCTCCAGTGGTCTCCAAGGGGCATCCTGCGGGCGCCGCATGCCGGAGGGTCCGTGTCTCTCCGTCCCCTGTGGTCTCCGAGGGGCATCATGCGGGCGGTCTGCATCTGCGGGGATGGGTGCCTGGACGTTTGGTCCTGCGATACACAATGAAGCATGCATGGTTAGACACGCAGGCAGTGATCAGGTGATATGGGGGACGGGGATATAGGGGAGAGGGGATATGGGACGGGCTGTCGGTGGCTCACTTGCTGGTGGGCCCCCAACCTCTGCATCAGCAACCTCCCGGTCCTCAGGTCCGCCAACCAGTTCCAGGGCCCTTCCCTCATGTTCGGTCAGTGGCCTCTCATCAGCTGGGCCTCCTCCAGTCCTCACATGCTCCCTGGTGTTGTGTGCGCGCTTCTCCTGTGGGGGGGGGGGGTGGTGGCAGGGGTAAAAGGCAACAGTGTTAGGCAGGTATATGAATGCACGCCATCGGTTGCGCGTGTATTGCAGAGGTTAAGGTTAGGGCTATTTCACTTGGGGAAATGGGGGAAGGCGGATATGGGGGAGGGGGATATGGGGGAGGGGGGATATGGGGGAGGGGGGATATGGGGGAGGGGGATATGGGGGAAGGGGGATATGGGGGAGGGGGGATATGGGGGAGGGGGGATATGGGGGAGGTGGGATATGGGGGATATGGGGGAGGGGGGATATGGGGGAGGGGGATATGGGGGAGAGAGGATTTGGGGGACATGGGGGAGGGTGGACATGGGGGAGGGGAGATATGGGGAGGGGAGATATGGGGAGGGGAGATATGGGGAGGGGAGATATGGGGAGGGGGATATGTAGGAGGGGATATGGGGGAGGGGGGATATGAGGGATATGGGGGAGGGGAGATATGGGGGAGGGGGGTTATGGGGGAGGGGGCATATGGGGGAGGGGGATATGGGGGAGGGGGGTTATGGGGGAGGGGGCATATGGGGGAGGGGGATATGGGGGAGGGGGATATGGGGGAGGGGGGATATGGGGAGGGGGGATATGTAGGAGGGGGATATGGGGGAGGGGGGATATGGGGGTGGGGGGATATGGGGGAGAGGGGATATGGGGAGGGGGGATATGGGGAGGGGGGATATGGGGAGGGGGGATATGGGGAGGGGGGATATGGGGAGGGGGGATATGGGGAGGGGGGATATGGGGGAGGGGTGATATGGGGAGGGGTGATATGGGGAGGGGTGATATGGGGGAAGGGGGGATATGGGGGAGGCTCACCCTGCCTGCTCTGACGATTTGTTCACCTGTGGCACTGGGTGCCTGTCCGTGGTGTTAGGGCCACAGCGGTGACGACCTCTGCCACCTCCCTCCACAGACGCCGGCTGTGGCGTGGGGCAACTCTGCGGCCGTGCCCGGGATACAGGGCGTCCCTCCTCTGCTCCACTGCGTCCAGGAGCGCCTCAATGTCACGATACTGGAACCTCGCGGCTGAGCGGCGGGCGGCCATCCGGTCGGGTGTTCTGGTCGGGTGGGGGGAGCAGCGCGTCCTTAATGAGCCGTCACGCCGTGCGGCGTGTATGACGCCGCACGGCGTGAACCACGTGAGCCAGCGCGGATAGCGTCACGCTGCTGCTAGCCCATTCCGGGCCGGAGACTTTGCGACGTTTGGGGCGGCGCGATGCAGGTGGGATTTGCGCCGTTTTTGCCGCCGGTCGGCGGACTTTGCGCCGATAACGGAGAATTTCGCGCCTTGTGTGCTTAAAAGGAACATTTTGTGTTGATGAGACCATTGTAGGCTACGATGTACTTTGTAATCAGTGTCAATCCTAAAACCTATGTGTAATTGTTAAGATAAGTGGGGAGGGGTGGGGGGTATTGTATTATAATCCAATTTTCCATGTTTAATAAATATTTTTTAAAATTCTATCATGGGATGTGATCTGCCCTTGAACAGAAACCATTTCAGAATCACCTTGCTGAGTGTCTGGGGTCACAGGTGGGCCAGACTGGGTAAGGACAACAGATTTCCTTCCCTAAAGGATATTAAGGAACCAGGTGGGTTTTTACGACCATTGACAATGGTTTCATGGTCATTAATTCTGCCGTGGTGGGATTCGAACCCGGGTCCCCAAAGCATTATCCTGGGTCTTTGGATTCCTAGTCTAGTGACAATACCACTGTGCCATGACCTTCCAATTTTCTTGTTGCTAAAACTTATCAGCAGTGCTATGACTGTTCCTCCAGGTTTTATGAAATAAAATAAAAGTTACAGGGCTGGATTCTCCATTTTGGAGACTAAGTCCCCATGCCGGCGTGAAAAATGTGGTCGTTAATGCCTGAAAAACTGGCGTCAAAAGGCCACCGTATTCCCTGTTTTGCTGGGGGCTAGCAGGGAGGCAGCGTAGAGCGAATGTGAGGGAGAGAGTGTGAGAGAGAGTGAACGAGACATAGTGCAAGAGAGAGAGAGAGCGAGAGGGAACAAGACAGCGAAAGGAAGAGGGAGAATGAGAGAGAGCACCATGTCAATCGAAGCTAGGTATGAACCATTTCTGATTAAAATAAGCTTCAACCATGGGTCTCTGGTGTTGGATGAGATGCTGCGAATGATTTCCATGCAGAAGGAAGTAAATATTCTGGGACTAGGCCAGTTAGAACCTGCGACTGACAAAGGTATTCCAAAAAGGGACAGTTAAGGGGAGAAAAGCAGAAAAAATTACAACCGTTCCAATAGTAGCCACTCCATTGAAACCCAATGACTCAGTCAAGGATGTCCTTCATGAATGGTTTTCTGTGCAACATGGATTCCCTGACATTAAAGGATTGTGTTGTCAACATTTATCCCACACTCCAGCATCATGAAATTCACTATAGCGTCTGTTTATAAAGGACAAATTTTACGGAGGTTGAATTAAAAGCTGAGCCAGTTTCAGATTGTTTTTTTATGATGTGTTGATGCGTGTTCCTCACCTCTTCTTAAACACTTCGCTCTCGCCACATCCATGAAATGCACAGAATCCTGAGAAGTAATTTCCTGTCCCCTCGGATAATCCCCGTCAGCAGCTAAAATAAAGGAGGAAACACAACAAAGCTCAAGTTAATTCTTGCTTTTCTGACAAAAATAACTGCTGCCCTTTAAAGCAACAACAAATACTTTACAGCTATCAACAATTCCTGCACTGGCTGAGATTCTGGACATTTTCTTGTGGTAACCCCTGTGTAACTCCAATTGAACAGGCTTCTCCAATGGCACTGTTGGTTAGAATGGACCATGTGTTTCGACTGGATTGATTGGTATCACCATACAGATGAAGAAGGTGTTACAACCACAGCAGATATTATAGCTGAGCATAGAATCATAGAAACTGTGGGAGGAAACCGGAGCACCCGGAGGAAACCCACGCACACACGGGGAGAACGTGCAGACTCCACACAGACAGTGACCCAAGCCGAGAATTGAACCTGGGACCCTGGAGCTGTGAAGCAACTGTGCTAACCACTATGCTATCGTGCAAGCCAGACCTCAGAGTGAAGTCTGTCTCACTGATCATAAACCTTTTTCTTAAATTGTGAAAACAAGGAGGAAGAGTGATTGATCTCAAAAGCATAGAACTCCAGTAATTGCTTTAGAATTTTAAATATTAAAACTTTTACTAAAAAGAAAACAACTTAAGCACACAAGATTAAAGTTACACAGTTAACTTAGGCAGTTAAACCAATCTGACAGAACAGCCCTCCAAAAAAAAAACCTGATTTGCCAAAAATACCCAAGCAAATGACCTTCTTGGCAACAACCCACATATAGATTTTTAACCATGAAAATCCAGTAATATTATCCAAGTTAAGGAATTGGTGTCACTTTAATAAAAGGTACACCTTCTCAAAAACATACACTCTGACATGGGATTCCAAATGGAGGTTCAGAAACAGACTTTTCATAAAACAAAGATTTTCCTGGTTTAACACTAAGTGGCTGCCTCCAATTAAAAACTTTCACATCAGCTGACACACAAAGGAGCTGATATTCAGGTCTTTGCCCCACAGCCACTCCACTCCTCTCCTTAAATATTTTCCCCCCTTTCAATTCGGGTTCCATTGTCCTTAAACATCTCTTTGAACTCAACTTCTCCAAATATAAATACTTTCCCGTTTTTCATTTTGCCTTTACTTTTGGGTCAATGAAATGTAAAAACCTTCCCGGTTTGCAAATGTTCATGGTCACCTTTGACCTCCCTTTTGAAATTCCTCAGCTGAAAAAAAAAGGTTTCCACTTATCTCACAATGCAAATTTTAGGTTCATTTTTTTTTACATGTAACTCTAACTCGCCATAACCTCTCGTAACAAAGGCAGCACGGTGGCTCAGTGGTTAGCACTGCAGTCTCACGGCGCCGATGTCCCAGGTTCGATCCCGGCTCTGGGTCACTGTCTGTGTGGAGTTTGCACATTCTTCCTGTGTTTGCGTGGGTTTCGCCTCCACAGCACAAGGATGTGCAAGGTAGGTCGATTGAACACTCTAAATTGCCCCTTAATTGTCCCTAAGGAAGGATGTGCTGGCCTTGGAAAGGGTCCAGAGGAGGTTCACAAGAATGATTCCTGGAATGAAGAACTTGTCCTATGAGGAACGGTTGAGGACTCTGTGGCTGTACTCAATGGAGTTTGGAAGGATGAGGGGGGATCTTATTGAAACTTATACCAGTGGTTACACTCCACATAAGCTCCCACCACATTTCAATGAACTGTCTATTTAATTACCCTCTATCTTTTCCCCTTAACTAGCTTGTTTCAATTACTAGCCTGTTGTAAATTTACTAATCCCATCGCAACATTAAGGATGTGGCAATCAGCCACAAGGATCCTGTAGGAAGTCTCACAACACCAGGTTAAAGTCCAATGAGGAAGGAGCAGTGCTCAGAAAGCTAGTGTTTGAAACCAACCTGTTGGACTTTAACCTGGTGTTGTAAGACTTCTTACTGCGCTCACCCCAGTCCAACGCCGGCATCTCCACATCATGACAAGGATCCTGGATTTGGGAGCGGACTGTTCCTGATGACAATCCTGCCGAACTTTCAGAACTTAGGAAGGGGCACGACCAGACTGGCATTCGTGGATCTTGTTTGATGGACACCCCCAGTCTAGGTTTGCCTATAAAGTTTGTGTGGATAGCCACCTTCGACCTTAGAAAATTAGTTTTAGTAAAGATTATTATGTAATCTTGTTTTCACCTAACTTCTTTCTACAGAATACCAACCAGCCATCGCAAAGGGAGTTTCTATGGAGTATTCAAACCAGGCTAGTGCCTAAATTTGTGTCTGAATTCTGCCCTTGAGCAATATTAGTAAAAAAGGAATGCTTAGCCAAGACAAAGCTTTCACTTATTTCATGGATTTCACTGAATATAGAGACCTGGGGAGGAGCTTAAAGTGGTATGTCCTTGACCAGGGTATCCTGTGTTGCACAAATTACCCAAAACAAGAGGGTAGTTTTGAGGTGGCCACTTTCATGGGAGAGGCCGAGAGGTATCTGGTCGAGGACATGTCACTTTAAACTGCTTCCCAGGTCTCTATATTCAGTCAAATGCATGGAACAAGTGAAAGCTGTCTTTTCCTTGATTATATAGAGTCACATAGCTACAGAAAGAGGCCATGCGGCCCATCAGGTCCCTGCCAGCCATCCAGTCAGTCCTAGTCTCTCTCTATCCGTGTAGCCCAACAAGCTTATTCCCATTCGACCAGCTGCGATCAAGACTTATTTGAATTCTGCCATCAAGTTGACTTTTCTTTTGGAGCAGATCGCCAATCAAAGTGTGTGGGGGGGGACCTGGACGGGGGTTCCTCGTAATCCTTAACTAGTGCCCCAATGGAGTGTAAAAAATACAAAAACAAACAAGGCGAGTGTGGGAGCGTGCCCCTTTAAGGGGCGTGCTCCCGGCTGGTCATGTGACCCATTCGGCCAATCAGGTCGGAGAGCTCAAATCCTCGAGCTGAGCCCATGTTTTAATGGCAGATAGGAGTTTGGAGTTGTGGAGTGCGGTAGCCCTTATCTCACTCTCTCTATATAGTTATTTATGTTAATAAACCGTTCATTCCTTAATTAACTTGGTGGTTGCTAATTCTTCGAGATGTTACAGTTAAAAAAAAACAAATTGCACGCAAGTAATAAAAAGAGGAAGTGCACAACCCAGAAGTAACGCTTTTGTCCTGAGGTCACCAGCCAACTTTCCTTTTGCCGGGGTCAAAATGAGTGTTGGTCAAGATTATAGCGGGTCCCAATGTCCTGCTCGACAACACTCTCTCTCCATTATTCAGAACGCTGCCTCCTGGCCTCTGATCTGCACAGTAACTAGTCGCATTTCACATCACGAGAGCCACATTAACTCACCTCTCTTTCTGCTTTTTGCTTTTATGTCAGCTGGGACAATGGACACCTGGCAAGTGGTTTCGTCAGCTGCGGAACACGCACAGTTGCCTGCTGCTGAAAGGTTAAGAAGCACAGTATAAAAATAACAAATGGAAAGTTATCTATTTCAGTCCTCAACATAGCCAAACATATTAGGGTATAATTCATGCCACTACAGACAACTTATAGAGATAGTTCAAATTGAGAGGCTAGACATGAGACAGTCACTATCAGAACCAACAGGCAATTGAGGAGAAGCCGCTTTGTCCAAACAGTGGTTAAGAGTGTGAAACCTGCTACCACGTGGAGTACTTGGTGAATAGTTTGGAGGTATTTCAGGGGAATCTGGGGCGTGATTTAATGGAAATAAAATGGAGTCCTTTGGGGTGTCACCTGGGCACCTTGGCACTGCCAGTTCCCCTTCCAGTGCCACCTGGACACCCTGGCAGTGCCAGGGTGGCACCCAGGTAGCAGTACCAGGGTGCCCCAGTGGTACTGCCAAGGTATCCGGGTGGCATCAGCAGTGCCAGGGTGCCCACCGTCCCGGAGGCCTACAATTGTCTGGGAGACCCCCATAAGTGCCGTTCCACCTGGTCCACGTTTATGGAGACCAGTGCTAAACGATTCCAGCTCAGGGTCTCCGTGGCGAGGGGATTCGATCACGGGCGCTGGGTAGACCTGGCATGGACATATTCAAGTGAGGCTAACTACTCACTTGAATATGCAAATCTGGGCCCCGCCCATTGTGGGCGGTATCCAGACTGTGACGCCTCGCATGATCCCTCCCGCGAGACTCACCGGCTGCATCGCGTCCCGGGTCGGGCATGACGGTTAGATCATGTCCCTAGGTAAGTACATGAGGGACCAGAAGAATAAAGGATGCAGGAGCGGAAGTAGACCATTTGGCCCATCGTGTCTGCTCCACCATACAATAAGATCATCATAGCCCATGTCTGGGTGGGTCTCACCCCCACAACCCAAAGATGTACAGGGTAGGTGGACTGGCCACGCTAAATTGCCCCTTAATTGGAAAAATAAAAATACGAGATTATGATAGAATACCTACAGTGCAGAAGGAGGCCATTCGGCCCATTGAGTCTGCACCAACCCTCCGAAAGAGCATCCTACCTCGGCCCAATCCCCCACCCTGTCCCCGTAACCCCACCTACCCTGCACATCTTTGGACTGTGAGAACAAACCCACACAGACACGGGGAGAACATGCAAACTCCACACAGCCACGGGGAGAACATGCAAATTCCACACAGACACTGGGAGAACATGCAAACTCCACACAGACACGGGGAGAACATGCAAACTCCACACAGACACTGGGAGAACATGCAAACTCCACACAGACACTGGGAGAACATGCAACCTCCACACAGACACGGGGAGAACATGCAACCTCCACACAGCCACGGGGAGAACATGCAAACTCCACACAGACACGGGGAGAACATGCAAACCCACACAGGCACGGAGAGAACATGCAAACTCCACACAGACACGGGGAGAACATACAAACCCACACAGGCACGGGGAGAACATGCAAACTCCACACAGACACGGGGAGAACATGCAAACCCACACAGGCACGGGGAGAACATGCAAACTCCACACAGACACGGGAGAACATGCAAACTCCACACAGACACGGGGAGAACATGCAAACTCCACACAGACACGGGGAGAACATGCCAACTCCACACAGACACTCGAGGCTGGAATTGAACCCGGATCCCTGGCGCTGTGAGGCAGCAGTGCTAACCACTGTGCCCCCATGCTGCCCGATCATAACTGACCAGATGTGATAATCCTCAACTCCACTTTCCTCCCTTATCCCCATAAACCTCGATTCCCTCACTGATTAAAAATCTGTCTGTCTCAGCCTTTAACATACATAATGGCCCAACCACTACTGACCTCTGTGGTAAAGAATTACACCAAACAACTACCGTTTAAGAACAGGAATTCCTCCTCACCTCAGTCTGAGATTATGCCCTCTGGTCCTAGACTCTCCCACAAGGGGAAACATCCTTTCCGTATCTACCCTGTCAAACTCCCTGTGAATCTGATCTGTCTCAATTAGGTCGCATCTCATTCTTCTAACTCCAGTGAGTACCGGCCCAACCTACTCAACCTCTCCTAAAAAGAAATCCCTCCATCCCCGGGATCAACCTAGTGAACCTTCTCTGGACTGCCCCCAATGGAGAAAGTATCCATTGACCCAAACTGACTCATGATTAAGCAAAGTCTCTAATCCTGGCATCTTGAGCATCGCTGGTTTTAAACGCTCCACCATTGGAAGCCGTGCTTTCAGCTACCAAGTCCCCCGACTCTGGAATTCCCTCCCTAAAACCCCTCTGTCGCTCTTTCTTCAATCTCAGACGCTGCTTAAAATCTATTTCTTTGACTGACCTTTTGTTCACCTATCCATACCTGCTCAGGTGGCTCAATGTCAAATTCTGTTTGGTGACACACCTGAGACATTTTAAGCTGTTTTAATACATTAAAGGCACAACAGAAACACAGGTTTTGTTGTTATGGTGTTGAGTTCCAGCTTCAAACTAACCTTTGGGTAAAGATGTTCCTCCTGAACACCTGATTAGTTTTATTAGTGAATAACTTCTATTTTTGACTTCTAGTTTGCATTCACTGAGTAAACTCCACTCCCCAATAGTGGAAGCATCAATTCAAACCTCCTTTGAAAGACATATACACCCCTTGAAAACTTGAAAATAACTTTACGATCATCTCATTTCTCTCAGAGGATCGTAAGTCTCTGGAACTTTCCTCCTCAAAAGGCGGCGGAAGAAGATCTTTGAATATTTTTACGGCCGAGCCGGATAGATTCTTGATTAACAAAGGGGTGTAAGGTTATCGGGGATAGGCAGGAATGTGGGATTGAAGTTACAAAAGGTCAGCCATGATCTTATTGAGTGGCGGGCCCTTATTGAGGGGCCGAGTGGCCTACTCCTGTTCCTAATTTGTATGATTGTATACGTGTCTAATGGAAGCTAAGGGGGAGGGGGGAGGGAGGTGATTTTCATGTCCCGTGGCTAGTGTACAGCATAAAGGGCGAAATTCTCCCGAAACGGCGCGATGTCCGCTGACTGGCGCCCAAAATGGCGCCAATCAGACGGGCATCGAGCCGCCCCAAAGGTGCAGAATGCTCCGCATCTTTGGGGGCCGAGTCCCAACATTGAGGGGCTAGGCCGGCGCCGGAGGAATTTCCGCCCCGCCAGCTGGGGGAAACGGCTTTTGTTGCCCCGCCAGCTGGCGCGGAAATGATATCCCCGGGCGGCGCATGCGCGGGAGCATCAGCGGCTGCTGACAGTTTCCCACGCATGCGCAGTGGAGGGAGTCTCTTCCGCCTCCGCCATGGTGGAGACCGTGGCGGAGGCGGAAGGGAAAGAGTGCCCCCACGGCACAGGCCCGCCCGCAGATCGGTGGGCCCCGATCGCGGGCCAGACCACCGTGGGGGCACCCCCCCGGGGCCAGATCACCCCGCGCCCCCCCAGGACCACGGAGCCCGCCCGCGCCGCCTTGTCCCGCCGTTCAAAAGGTGGTTTAATGCACGCCGGCGGGACAGGCAATTTATCGGCGGGACTTCGGCCCATCCGGGCCGGAGAATCGAGCGGGGGGGGGGGCCGCCAACCGGCGCGGCGCGATTCCCGCCCCCGCCGAATCTCCGGTGCCGGAGACTTCGGCAACCGGCGGGGGCGGGATTCACGCCAGCCCCCGGCGATTCTCCGACCCGGCGGGGGGGTCGGAGAATGACGCCCAAAGTCTTCCCCACACCCACCTGATGTAGCTGAAAAGTAATTTTAGTATCAACAGCAAGATACCAGGGACACTCAGGCAGGGTGGGAATTCAAGCAGAATTACTGCTACTAAAAGGCAGCCTGTTTCTCTTAAAGGGGATACCTCTACCTTATTAATAGCAAAACTTAGGAGTTGCTTCCCCATCGCACCCTGGTATTCTCCCTGGTATCCACAATGTTACGGATACAAAGTTCCTTACAAGATCGAGGTCACCGGTTTTAAATGATCTGGTGCCTTTCACTGAATCGGGATACTTCTTCTGGGAGACTTGTGCAGTCTCCACCCTCCCTGCCAACCTGGGAAAACCGAGGTCTAATTGAGTGTGAAGGTGACAACCCATTAATAACTCTGCAGGTGAGGGGCGTCATTCTCCGACCCCCCAGCGGGTCGGAGAATGGCCGTTGGCCGCCGTGAATTCCGCCCCCGCCGGTTGCCGAAGTCTCCGGTACCGGACATTCGGCGGGGGCGGGAATCGGGCCGCGCCGGTTGCCGGGCCTCCCCGCTCGATTCTCCGGCCCGGATGGGCCGAAGTCCCGCCGATAAATTGCCTGTCCCGCCAGCGTAAATTAAAGTACCTATTTACCAGCGGGACAAGACGGCATGGGCGGGCTCTGGGGTCCTGGGGGGGGCGCGTAGCGATCTGGCCCCAGGGGGTGCCCCCACAGTGGCCTGGCCCGCGATCGGGGCCCACCGATCCGCGGGCGGGCCTGTGCCGTGGGGGCACTCTTTCCCTTCCGCCTCCGCCACGGTCTCCACCATGGCGGAGGCGGAAGAGACTCCCTCCACTGCGCATGCGCGGGAAACTGTCAGCGGCCGCTGACGCTCCCGCGCATGCGCCGCCCCAACATGTCATTTCCACGGCAGCTGACGGGGCAACAAAGGCCGTTTCCGCCAGCTGGCGGGGCGGAAATCCCTCCGGCGTCAGCCTAGCCCCTCAATGTTGGGGCTCGGCTCCGAAAGATGCGGAGCATTCCGCACCTTTGGGGCGGCGCGATGCCCGTCTGATTGGCGCCGTTTTGGGCGCCAGTCGGCGGACATCGCGCCGTTTGGGGAGAATTTCGCCCGTGATCCCCCATAGCGATGTGAGGGGTGTTTTTGTACAAGAAGAGCAAGTTGGCCAATCTGAGGCGCATCAGCCTATCTGGTTGCTTCTTTCATGGCGGATTTAGACGTTTGCATTGCTCTTCCTGCCAGGCCAATCGAGGCCGGGAGAAAAGGGACGGTTCAGCTGTGGTGGATGCCATCAATTTGATTGAAATGTTGGAATTCCTCCACCTGGAAGCTGTGTCACCAGAAACCAATACTTCTGGAATCCCATGGATGGCGAAAATGGGCCCCAGGGTTTCGATCATAGCCGCTGAGGTTGTCGTCCCCATCTCCTGGACATCTTGCCACTTGGGAGTGCACATCCACCAGTATCAAAAACATTTTTGCAAGTGAGGGACCAGTGAAATCAATGTGTAACTTTGTCCACAGACGACCTGGCCATTCCCATGGATGCAGCTGCACCGCAGGTGGTAAGGTTTGCTGTGGCTGACAGGAATCACACCGAAAAACCAGGTTCTCAATATCTTTGTCAATACCCGGACCACCGTATGTAGCTCCTGGCAAGTATTTGCATCTTAGTCTGGGCAGGGCTCCTGCAGCAGAGGCTCTCTTGCTGGGGGTAGTATTACCATGCGGGACCCCAGAGCAACAGTCCATCTTCACAACTGAGTTTGTCCTTCCTCAGTTGGGCGGGTTGGAGCAGATCTGACTTGTCACGCTGCCATCCACTTACAACCATCCGCTTGGCGTTCGAGAGGACCCTGTCACGTTGAGTCCAGTTCATGACATGGGCTTAGGTGACTGGCAGGTTATCTAGCAAATTTTACGCCAGGACAATCTCTTCTGGCACAGGAAGCAGTGCCAGAGCCTGGGGGAGTATGAACCAGCTTAAGGCACCATGGTCAATGTTGAAAATCATAGCTATAAGCCGCCAATGGCAAGGCCCATCTTTGCACCCTGGCCAAAGCAATCAGTTGGATTGGTTTATCCTCGCAGAGTAGCCCTAGTAATGGCTTGAGGTCAGTTACAATGGCGAACTGGCGGCCGTACAAATACTGATGGAATATGTATATCACAACCAGGCCCTCTATTTCAATCTGTGCATACTTTCGTTCTGCGTTGGCAAGTGTTCGGGAGGCAAAGGCAATGGGCTTGTCAATGCTCTCCTCCATCTTGTAGGGCCACACCTATCCCATGTAGCCACCTAAATTGTCCAACTCCCGATTTAAAATGGCGAACGGCAAAGGCTGATGGGAAAGTCAGCCAACATAGACAGAAACCAGCAGCTGCAGGTTTGCTGTGTATTTACCTCTACAAAGGCCAGACAACATCGATACCAGCGACCATCAGCATAACAAAGTAGCAGCCATCTGCATACTGATGAGCAATCCCCGGGAACAATAAGTAACATTTTGGACACACAAAGCAAAGCCAGACTCCTCGGCGCCAGCAGGAGCCAACACAAAGGAGGTGAACGAGCACCTCAAGACCACCCATCGATCAGGGAACCGCTCCAGTATTGGAGAAATCGAACCAAGCGATTGGGACAAAGTCCAATCACTTGGGAACAGGTACAGGGTCAGCCCCAAAAGGCGGGAAGCCCCTGGGGACTATAAAAGTTAAGCCCCAAGTTCAAATCGGTCTCTCTTCAGCCCTCTTCACCTCTGCGTCCTGCCCGGGTCACCCAGCAACACGAACCAACATTGACCGTGACCGGTGCAGTGACTCCCAACAGAAGTAAGTCTTAATTCAACGCTCGCTACGAGATAGGCGCTCCTAGCTACCAATCCGTACCAACTTCGAATCCCGCAGACTCAGAACCCGAACGAAAGGCCATTTGTTCCCCTGACCTGGTGGGCCAGTCCGAAGTTAAGTATAGGCCTGTTAGTTGTAGAAGTAGCTTAGACATAGAATTTGTGCATGAGTAGCGATTACTGTGTATAATAAATGTGCTTTGATTTGAATCTTACTAATCGGTGTATTGGGTTATTGATCATTACTCGGACTTGAACCTCGTGGCGGTATCATAAAGATACCTGGCAACTCGAGAGCAAAGGTAATAAAACAGAGCAATTGAACTAAGGAGAAAATCAGCAACACCCATAAGATGAAATGTCACAGGTCAAGATTATTGCTTTGCCTGGGTGAAATGGACCAACAAACTAGGCGACTGTTGGGCCTGTTTGGCCTGATGGAAAACTTGCTTTTGTGGAACTTTCCAATGCCAGTGTTGGTGCGGAGTGCAGAGGCGCTAAAGTCGTTGCCAAATTAGGGATCAACAGGCCGCAGTAATTTACCATGCCAATAAGCAATTTCAACTCTATGAAATTCTTAGGCAGAGGGGCCACTTTGATGGCTTTTATCTTGTCCTCTAAAGAGTGCAAGCCTTTTAAGACCATCGTAAAGCCCAAATACGTAACCTCGCTGGCCGGAAATGTGCATTTCTGTCTTTTTAATATGATGCCAGCATCTCTGAACCTTTCAAGGACTTCTTCCAAGCTGGCCAGATGCTCTTCTGGGTAAGTCCCCATCAGTAAGACGTGTCTAAATACCCCACGACTTTTGTAATTCCTTGTAACAGATTTTCCATCACCCTCTGAAATATTGCACAAGCAGATTATATCCCAAAAGGCAACCTTGTATATTGGAAAAACCCTTTGTGCGTATTGATGAACGCAAATTTCCTAGAGTCCTCATCCAGCACCAGTTGGAAATAAGTTTGACTTAAGTGAAGCTTTGTACATGTGAGGGCACCCGCCGACTTTTCAGAGAGGTCTTCTGCCCGAGAGATGTGATACTTGTCAAGTTGGGAAGGTTAGTTTATGGTGAGTTCGTAGTCATCACAGATTCTGACAGAATGGTCAGGTTTGAAGGACTTTAACCTTTTGAACCTTATGATAAAAATATCCCCATTTCTTTTTCTCACAATTTATCATTAAGTCGTAAGAACATACCTGCAGGAATAGAGGTGAGTGAAAGTGAACCAATTGATCAAAGGACTTAAGCTGAGAGGATAATTCTGAATTCAGTAAACTGGCTTTTGCCCCGATACTAACAAATGCCCGTATACACTCATTATTCAAATTGTGATGAATGTGGAAATTTCAGATATATATTGTATTTTATGCATCTGATGCAGTAATAATTAAAAGCCTGGGTTAGTCTGTCTACATCTCTATTGCAGTAAGGGTTTTAAAAACCCTGTTTAAAAGGCAGGCAGAAACTGGGCCTACAGAAGGGGTAACTAAAGCATCGTAAAAATAGGATCACAATTCATCCCAATCATGTGTATTGTTTGCCGAAATAGGGCTAATGGGATTTTGGTTACAGAAAGAAGGTTTCCCGGGGAGTAGATAATTAGAGACCGGGGCGTCATTCTCCGACCCCCCGCCGGGTCGGAGAATGGCCGTTGGCCGCCGTGAATCCCACCCCCGCCCCCGCCGAAGTCTCCGCTCCCGGAGATTGGGCGGGGGCGGGAATCCGGCCGCGCCGGTTGGCGGGACCCCCCGCTGGATTCTCCGGCCCGGATGGGCCGAAGTCCCGCCCAGGAATTGCCTGTCCCGCCGACGTAAATCAAACCTGGTATTTCCCGGCGGGACCAGGCGGCGTGGGCGGGCTCCGGGGTCCTGGGGGGGGGGGGGGGGGCGTGGGGCGATCTGACCCCGGGGGGTGACCCCACGGTGGCCTGGCCCGCGATCGGGGCCCACCAATCCGCGGGCGGGCCTGTGCCGTGGGGGCACTCTTTCCCTTCCGCCTCCGCTACGGCCTCCACCATGGCGGAGGCGGAAGAGACTCTCCCCACTGCGCATGCGCGGGAAACTGACAGCGGCCGCTGACGCTCCCGCGCATGCGCTGGGAAACTGACAGCGGCCGCGGACGCTCCCGCGCATGCACCGCATTTCCGCGCCAGCTGGCGGGGAAACAAACGCCATTTCCCCCAGTTGGCGGGGCGGAAATCCCTCCTGCGTCGGCCTAGCCCCTCAATGTTGGGGCTAGGCCGCCAAAGATGCGGCGCCTTCCGCACCTTTGGGCCGGCTCGATGCCCGTCTGATTGGCGCCGGCTTTGGCGCCAGTCGGCAGGCATCCCGCCGTTGGGGGAGAATTTCGCCCATGTTTAGCCTTAGTAAGATGGCAGTTTCCTTTGAATACCGACAGAGAATCTGTATTATTCTGTCAGGTCTCTCTTTTCAAGGAGTTTCAAGATATCATTAATGTTTGGCAAGTATCCCTGTGTTTTTCTATCTCTCGTTAAAAGTGAGTTTTGACCAGAGGTGGGTTTTGCTTAATTGGAGATAAAAAAGTCAGGGGGTAGGAGTTAAAGTGTTTCATTTTGGGGTGGCACTGTGCCGCAGTGGTTGGCACTGCTGCCTCATGGCGCTGAGGACCCGGATTCGATCCCGGCCTTGGGTCACTTTCCATATGGAGTTTGCGCATTCTCCCCGTGTCTGCGTGGGTCTTTCCCCCACAACTCAAAGGTAGGTGGATTGCCCACGCTAAATTGCCCTTAATTGGAAAACAATTAATTGCGTACTTTAAATTTATTTTTAAAAATAGTGTTTCATTTTATTGTCAAGCATTGTTTAACTGGTAATTGAAAGCTATTTCCAGTATGATGTTAAAATTATTTTAATCCTGTGTTAGTAATAAAGTTTGTTTTATATCCTTATTTGTGCGTGGAATCACCCCTGGAGCGAAGTATCCTTTCCTCACAACCTTACAAATTAAATAACATATTGGGGTTTCTGTCTGGTATCCAAGCAACTAGAACATAGAACATAGAACAATACAGCGCAGTACAGGCCCTTCGGCCCACGATGTTGCACCAAAACAAAAGCCATCCAACCTACACTATGCCATTATCATCCATATGTTTATCCAATAAACTTTTAAATGCCCTCAATGTTGGCGAGTTCACCACTGTAGCAGGTAGGGCATTCCACGGCCTCACTACTCTTTGCGTAAAGAACCTACCTCTGACCTCTGTCCTATATCTATTACCCCTCAGTTTAAAGTTATGTCCCCTCGTGCCAGCCATATCCATCCGCGGGAGAAGGCTCTCACTGTCCACCCTATCCAACCCCCTGATCATTTTGTATGCCTCTATTAAGTCTCCTCTTAACCTTCTTCTCTCCAACGAAAACAACCTCAAGTCCATCAGCCTTTCCTCATAAGATTTTCCCTCCATACCAGGCAACATCCTGGTAAATCTCCTCTGCACCCGCTCCAAAGCCTCCACGTCCTTCCTATAATGCGGTGACCAGAACTGTACGCAATACTCCAAATGCGGCCGTACCAGAGTTCTGTACAGCTGCAACATGACCTCCCGACTCCGGAACTCAATCCCTCTACCAATAAAGGCCAACACTCCATAGGCCTTCTTCACAACCCTATCAACCTGGGTGGCAACTTTCAGGGATCTATGTACATGGGCACCTAGATCCCTCTGCTCATCCACACTTTCAAGAACTTTACCATTAGCCAAATATTCCGCATTCCTGTTATTCCTTCCAAAGTGAATCACCTCACACTTCTCTACATTAAACTCCATTTGCCACCTCTCGGCCCAGCTCTGCAGCTTATCTATATCCCTCTGTAATCTGCTACATCCTTCCACACTATCGACAACACCACCGACTTTAGTATCGTCTGCAAATTTACTCACCCACCCTTCTGCGCCTTCCTCTAGGTCATTGATAAAAATGACAAACAGCAACGGCCCCAGAACAGATCCTTGTGGTACTCCACTTGTGACTGTACTCCATTCTGAACATTTCCCATCAACCACCACCCTCTGTCTTCTTTCAGCTAGCCAATTTCTGATCCACATCTCTAAATCACCCTCAATCCCCAGCCTCCGTATTTTTTGCAATATCCTACCGTGGGGAACCTTATCAAACGCTTTGCTGAAATCCATATACACCACATCAACTGCTCTACCCTCGTCTACCTGTTCAGTCACCTTCTCAAAGAACTCAATAAGGTTTGTGAGGCATTACCTACCCTTCACAAAGCCATGCTGACTATCCCTGATCATATTATTCCTACCTAGATGATTATAAATCTTGTCTCTTATAATCCCCTCCAAGACTTTACCCACTACAGACGTGAGGCTCACCGGCCTATAGTTGCCGGGGTTGTCTCTGCTCCCCTTTTTGAACAAAGGGACCACATTTGCTGTCCTCCAGTCCTCTGGCACTATTCCTGTAGCCAATGATGACATAAAAATCAAAGCCAAAGGTCCAGCAATCTCTTCCCTGGCCTCCCAGAGAATCCTAGGATAAATCCCATCAGGTCCCGGGGACTTATCTATTTTCAGCCTGTCCAGAATTGCCAACACCTCTTCCCTACGTACCTCAATGCCATCTATTCTATTAGCCTGGGGCTCAGCATTCTCCTCCACAACATTATCTTTTTCCTGAGTGAATACTGACGAAAAATATTCATTTAGTATCTCGCCTATCTCTTCAGACTCCACACACAATTTCCCATCCCTGTCCTTGACTGGTCCTACTCTTTCCCTCGTCATTCGCTTATTCCTGACATACCTATAGAAAGCTTTTGGGTTTTCCTTGATCCTTCCTGCCAAATACGTCTCATGTCCCCTCCTTGCTCGTCTTAGCTCTCTCTTTAGATCCTTCCTCGCTACCTTGTAACTATCCATTGCCCCAACCGAAACTTCACACTTCATCTTCACATAGGCCTCCTTCTTCCTCTTAACAAGAGATTCCACTTCCTTGGTAAACCACGGTTCCCTCGCTCGACGCCTTCCTCCCTGTCTGACCGGTACATACTTATCAAGAACACGCAGTAGCTGATCCTTGAACAAGCCCCACTTATCCAGTGTGCCCAACACTTGCAGCCTACTTCTCCACCTTGTCCCCCCCAAGTCACGTCTAATGGCATCATAATTGCCCTTCCCCCAGCTATAACTCTTGCCCTGCGGTGTATACTTATCCCTTTCCATCATTAACGTAAACGTCACCGAATTGTGGTCACTGTCCCCAAAGTGCTCTCCTACCTCCAAATCCAACTGTTGGGGTCTCAACCGGGATGGTAATAAAATATAAACTTACAAACAGCATTATGCAGTGGAGTACTTCTGAATGTCATTTCTTGTGTTTCAAGCAACATTTCCTCATCTATAAAAGTCACAAGAAATGGGCATCAAAAAGTCAGCAACACTGAGCTCTTCAAAGTCCAGAAAGGAATTCTGGGGGCATTGTTGGGGTGAATTTCCCTTGGGACTTGTCTGACTACGTTGCCGCACCTTTGGTAGAAGCTACGAAGAAATTCAGCCCATGATGCCATCACTTATTATCATTTGAAGCCAGCACGAAATGCCCCATGCTGCCAAAGTGCACCCCACAACAGATGTTCTGACATCCTTGTTAACCTTATTCACAAGGAGAAAAATGCCAAGATCAAACTGAATTTGGTAAAAAAAGACATTGAAACGAATGGAATGAAAATCTGGCAGGTCCTGTAAATGATTATTGACTTTATTTACTTCAGCTTACTGTTCCCTTCATATTTTCAACAAGGTCATTTTTTATTTATTTATAAATTTAGAGTACCCAATTATATATTTTTCCAATTAAGGGGCAATTTGGCGTGGCCAAGTCATCTAACCTGCACATCTTTGTGTTGTGGGGGTGAAACCCACGCAGACATGGGGAGAATGTGCAAACTCCACACGGACAGTGACCCAGGGCCGAGATTTGAACCCGGGTCCTCGGCACCGCAGTCCCAGTGCTAACCACTGCGCCGCATGCCGCCCTGTCATTTTCATTGCTTAAATTTTTAATCCCTTCCCGCCCACAGAATGGGAATTATCCGATTACTTTCCCTGCACTATTACTGTTCTGTACCTTGATATTGGGAGGCATGAGGGAGCACTGTGGGGTTAGGCCCTATCCAAATGATCCCTTCCTTCCTCTGGGAAATACTTCACTGGATCTGTCGTCCGTACCCGGTCTGGCCTGCGTGTGACTACAGACTCACAGCAATGTGATTAACTCTTAACTGCTCCTCTGAAATGTTCCAGCAAGACACTCAGTTCAAGTGCAATTGGGGATGGAGAACAAATGCTGGCCTTGCCAGCGATGTCCACATCCCACAGAAGATTTTAAAAAAGAATTTGACAATCAACAGTTCTATTCAAAGTTTTAAAGTTCTTAGCGGCAAAAGTAGAAACTGTTAAAAAAAGACTTACCAAAATATTGCTCCAGTTCCACTGCATTTAGTGGCCGTGGATCCTGCAAATACTTCAAAATTCCTTCTGTACGATAACGAAATAGCACATTGGTTAAGATCAGAAGTCAGGGACCACACTTACTTCATCTATTCCAAAACTCAGAGATTTTTTTGTTCATTAGAAAGTTTGCGAAGGAGAGAATGGTCAAAACATCGAAACTTACCAATACTACAGTCATCTGGTTCACAACTTCGATCCAGTTTGCTCAGGTCGTCCAAAAGTTCGGAGTACAGGTCACCATCAAAGCCTGAAACGCGGAGGAAAAGGAACACAAAAATAAGAGGAAAATAATGTGCGGGCTGGAAATTTTGAAATAAGTACAGAAAGTGCTAGAAGCACTCAGCAGGTCCGGGAGCATCAGTGGGAAGAGAGACAGAGTTAATGTTTTGGGTCAAACATGACGACTTTTCTGCAGACTAGGGTTGAAATATGATGGGTTTTATGCTGCTGGAGGAGGGGACGGGTGGACGAACACAAGACAAGGTATAGGATAGGGTAGAGGGTGGGAGAGATTAAATGACAAAGATGTCCTATGCCCATTGGAGTTTAGAACTATACCCATTGGAGTTTGAAACTATACCTATTGGAATTTAAAACTATATCCATTGGAGTTTGGAACTATAGCCATTGGCGTTTAGAACTGTACCCATTGGAGTTTAGAACTATAGCCATTGGAGTTTAGAACTATACCTATTGGAGTTTGGAACTATAGCCATTGGAGTTTAGAACTATACCCATTGGAATTTAGAATTATACCCATTGGAGTTTAGAACTATACCCACTGGAGTTTAGAACTATACCCATTGGAGTTTAGAATTATACCCATTGGAGTTTAGAACTATACCCACTGGAGTTTAGAATTATACCCATTGGAGTTTAGAACTATACCCATTTGGAGTTTAGAACTATACCCATTTGGAGTTTAGAAGTATACCCATTTGGAGTTTAGAATTATACCCATTGGAGTTTAGAACTATACCCATTGGAGTTTAGAATTATACCCATTGGAGTTTAGAATTATACCCATTGGAGTTTAGAGCTATACCCACTAGAGTTTAGAATTATACCCACTGGAGTTTAGAACTATTCCCATTGGAGTTTAGAATTATACCCACTGGAGTTTAGAACTATACCCATTAGAGTTTAGAATTATACCCATTGGAGTCTAGAACTATACCCATTTGGAGTTTAGAACTATACCCATTTGGAGTTTAGAACTGTACCCATTGGAGTTTACAACTGTACCCATCGGAGTTTAGAACTATACCCATCGGAGTTTAGAACTATACCCATTTGGAGTTTAGAACTATACCCTTTGGAATTAAAAGCTATACCCAGTGGAGTTTAAAACTATATCCATTGGAGTTTAGAATTGTACCCATTGGAGTTTAGAGCTATACCCATTGAATTTTCGAACTATACCCACTGGAGTTTAGAACTATACCCATTGGAGTTTAGAACTATACCAATTGGAGTTTAGAATTATACCCATTGGAGTTTAGAACTATACCCACTGGAGTTCAGAACTATACCCATCGGAGTTTACAACTGTACCCATCGGAGTTTAGAACTATACCCATTGGAGTTTAGAACTATACCAATTGGAGTTTAGAATTATACCCATTGGAGTTTAGAACTATACCCACTGGAGTTCAGAACTATACCCATCGGAGTTTACAACTGTACCCATCGGAGTTTAGAACTATATCCACTGGAGTTTAGAACTATACCCATTTGGAGTTTAGAACTATACC
The DNA here is from genome assembly GCF_047496885.1 of Scyliorhinus torazame. NCBI lineage: Eukaryota > Metazoa > Chordata > Chondrichthyes > Carcharhiniformes > Scyliorhinidae > Scyliorhinus > Scyliorhinus torazame. The sequence goes on along the minus strand of NC_092723.1, from coordinate 177,897,557 downwards.
CACTGGAGTTTAGAACTATACCCATTGGAGTTTAGAACTAAACCCACTGGAGTTTAGAACTATATCCATTGGAGTTTAGAACTATACCCATTTGGAGTTTAGAACTATACCCACTGGAGTTTAGAACTATACCCATTGGAGTTTAGAACTATACCCACTGGAGTTTAGAACTATATCCATTGGAGTTTAGAATTATACCCACTGGAGTTCAGAACTATACCCATTGGAGTTTAGAACTATACCCATTGGAATTTAGAACTATACCCATTGGAGTTTAGAACTATACCCACTGGAGTTTAGAACTATACCCACTGGCGTTTAGAACTATACCCATTGGAGTTTAGAACTATACCCACTGGAGTTCAGAACTATACCCATTGGAGTTTAGAACTATACCCACTGGAGTTTAGAACTATACCCATCGGAGTTTAGAACTATACCCATCGGAGTTTAGAACTATACTCATTGGAGTTTAGAACTATACCCATTGGAGTTTAGAACTATACCCATCGGAGTTTAGAACTATACCCATTTGGAGTTTAGAACTATACCCTTTGGAATTTAAAACTATACCTACTGGAGTTTAAAACTATATCCATTGGAGTTTAGAACTGTACCCATTGGCGTTTAGAACTATACCCACTGGAGTTCAGAACTATCCCCATTGGCGTTTAGAACTGTACCCATTGGCGTTTAGAACTATACCCACTGGAGTTTAAAACTATATCCATTGGAGTTCAGAACTATACCCATTGGAGTTTAGAACTATACCCATTGGAGATTAAAACCATACCCATTGGAGTTTAGAACTGTACCCATTGGAGTTTAAAACCATATCCACTGGCGTTTAGAACTATACCCATTGGAGTTTGGAACTATACGCATTAAAATTTAGAACTGTACCCATTGGAGTTTAGCAGAATGAGGATTTTCTTATTGAAACAGGTAAGATCCTGAGGGACTTGACAGGATGGATGCTGAGAGAAAACTCCCTCTTGTGGCGAGTCTAGAACTGGGGGAAACATTTGAAAAATTACGGCTCTCCCAGTTAAGATGGCGAGTAGGAGGATATTCTTTCAGGGTTTCATTGGAATTCTCTACCCCAGAGAGCAGTGGACACTGGGTCATTGAAAATATTTAAGGCTGAGTTTGAGAGATCTTTGATCGGGGAGGGAGTCGACGATGGTGGGAGGGAGACAGGAAAATGGAGCTGGGGGCACGGTCAGATCAGCAATGTGCTTAGCGGATGGTGAAACAGGGACAAGGGGTCAAATTACCTACTCCTGCTCCTAATTCCCGTGCGTTCTTTGGTTTTGTCAGGGACCAATTAAGAGGCAAAAGGAATGGTGATGACTATAGTAAAGAAACAACCCGTTTGCCCAGAGTGAGTGTGAATGGCAGAATAATGAATGGCTCAGTCTGAAAGCATGCGAAGGCTTCAGATCAAATGCTGGGAAATGGAATTAGAATAGATAGGAGTTTGATGGCTGGTGCAGCCAGGATGGGCTGAAGGATCGCTTTCTGTGCTGTAAAATCTGTGGCAAACAAGAGTAAGACCTGCACAAGGCAAATTTATAGAATATCTATAGGGGACAGTGTTCCGAATCTGAAATTGTTTTAAGAAGAATATTTTTACTGAAAACCTTTCATTTATAACAATGTAACAGTATAATACAAAACGGATGCTATACTTTACAATATAATAGGAACACCTTCAATAGTTTAGAACTGGTACAAAATCCAGCCCTCCAACATAAACTAAACCCCCCCTAACAATTGACGGTGACTAACTCTTAAAAAAAGAAATGAATGGCCGCCATCTCGAGTCGAACCCCTCTGCTGACCCCCCAATGGTGGACTTGACCTTCTCCGAATGTAAATACTCTGTAAGGTCACAAAACGAGGCTGAGGGATTGGGCGGAGTTGGGGATCTCCACCCAGGCAGAGCTCTCCTCCGGGCTATTAGCGGGCCAAGGACAAAGGTGGCACATTCGCCTTCACCCCAGTCTGCAGTACGGGCGGATCCAACATCCCCTGAAATGGCCACCTCCGGACAAGGCTCCAGTTCGATGTTAGGAACATCTGACATGGTGTTAAAGAAGGAGACCCAAAAACCTTACAATTTGGGACATGACTAGAACATGTGAGCGTGATTAGCCGGCTTCCGAGAACACCGACCACAGCTGCCGTCCACTCCGGAAACCAAAAACCCAATACCTTGGCATGCAATTTGGCATCCGCATTCAAAGCAATGTGGGCCAATACATAGGAACCTTGTCCATCTTCAGGATCAGAGAATTAGAAGCCTGTGTAAGTGTAACGGGCAACGAACCCTGGGACAAGGAATCACTGATCATGTCCAATAGTAACGGGATCAACTGACCCGCAAACGTCTTGTCGAACTCAATGGGGAATCCATCAGGACTGGGGGCATTACCCGTTTGCATTGATCCAATACCTTTTAAAATCTCCTCAGGTAACGGGGCCTCCAACTCCTCCCTTCTCTTTCCACCAATGGGAAGGACAACCCATCTAAAAATTCAGCCATGTCTGAACGGTCCTCCAGGGGTACTGATCTACAATGATTCTTGTAGAATGACTTGTAAGCCACGTTGACTTTGCCCAGGGCGGAAGCGGACTGCCCTTGAATCCCTAATCTGTATAATCTTCCAGGAATCCGCCTGCCACCTCAGCTGATGAGCTAAAATGCGTCTGGCCCTCCCCCCGTATTTACCCACTTCGAGCGCCACAGCTGAGTCACTGCCTTACCTGTTGATAACAATTCAAATTGCATCTGCAGTTTTTTCCTGCTCGCAACCAACTCTGGGGCAAGTCAAGTGAGTCCGGGTAGTCCACCTCAAGGATGGAGCCGACCAGCCTCTGGCGTTCCACCCTCACAGCCCTTTCCACGTATGCTTTGTAGGAAATCATCTTCCCCCTAATAACCACCGTAAGAGCTTCCCATAGCGCAGAGGGTGAGCCAGACTCGCTCTTGTTAAACTTGATATGTTCCTCAATGGCGGAGGATATACTTTTGCAAAATCCTTTACCACTAATAACACTGTATCCAACCTCCATGGTGGGCGCTGAGAGGGACCTGATTCTCGGACCAATTCCACAAAGTGTGGAGCATGGTCCGAAATCACAATCGTCGAATACTCCGCCCTCTTCACCGAGGGGAGAAGGGACCTACCCACCAGAAAAAAGCCAATCCGCAAGTAAACCTGATGGACATGGGGAAAAAAAGAAAGATCCTTATCCCTCGGGTACAAAAACGTCACGGATCTGGCGCCCACTCCCATCTGTTCCATAAAGGCTAACAGCGCCTTCGCCATCCCAGAAGGTGCCAGAGAATTGTGCCTTGATTGATCCAACTTCGGATCGAGAACACAGTTTAAGCAGCCCGTCCAAAATTAGTTGATGTGAGTCCAAGTCAGGAATGGTGGCCAACAACCTCCTAACAAACCCTGTGTCATTCCAGTTTGATACATAAACATTGGCCAGAATCACCAAAGTGTCCACCAAAGACCCGCTGACGATCACATATCTGCCACCATGATCTTGTTAGCCGAAAAAGGAACCTGTTTATGAATCAAAATCGCTAGCCCCGGGCCCTACCATTGAAGCCCAAATGAAATATCTGGCTCGCCCACCCCTTCCACCACTTGGTCTGGCTGCTTACCCACAAATGAGTCTCCTGCAAAACCAGCATATCAGCACTCAAACCTCTCAAGTGAGCAAATACTCTTGCCCATTTCACTGGACCACCCAACCCCCATATATTCCAGGTGACCATCCGAGTTGGGGGTCTCCCATGCCACACCCCTGCAACTCACCCCCCCCACCCCCCCCCTGCAAACCTGGAGTCAGCCATTTCTACCAAAAGGAATTGTCTAGCAACAGCTTAGAGGGTACAGGCCCGAGCCCCCAGGATGGTCACCAAACCCTCCAGCAAGACGAACAAAGAAAAATCTGTAGTCACCGCCAGCCCAGGTGGCAATGCCAGGCTGGTAGGGGCATTGCCAGTGCCAAGGTGACAGGTTGCCAGGGGTCAGGGCGAGATTCACGTCGCAAAGTTATGCAAGGCCGCATTAAATATTGTGAGCTGGGCAGGTCCCGGCTTTTATCATCTCCGCTGCGCCCCGGTGAGCAGCGTGGCTGTTTGGTGGAAGATTTACAGACGGATAGAGATAGGCTAGGAGAACAGGCCACAATTTGGCAGATGGAGTTTAATATGGATAAGTGTGAGGTTATCCATTTTCGCCAAAACAATAGAATGGCAAATTACTATCTATATGGGAAGCGGACTGAAAATACGTCAGGGTAGCGGGATCTGGGTGTCTTTGCTCATAAATCACAGAAAGTCAGTATACAGGTACAGCATGTAATTAAAAAGGCAAATGGAATGTTAGCATTTATTGCAAAACGACTGGAGTATAGAAATAGAGAGGTACTGTTGCAATTGTAGAGTGTTGGTGAGACCACATCTGAAATATTGTATCCAGTTTTGGTCTCCGTATTTGAGGAAGGATGTGGTGGCATTGGAGGCAATTCAGAGGAGGGTCACCAGATTGATTCCGGGGATGAAAGGGTTGACGGATGAGGAGAGATTTAACAGTTTGGGTTTATACTCGCTGGAGTTTAGGAGGATGAGAGGGGATCTGATCGAGGTGTATAAAATACTAAAAGTAAACGTAGACCAATTGTTCCCCCTTGTGGGGCAATCAGAAAAGAGGTCACGATATAGGCTAAGAGGCGGAAGATTTGAAATTGAGTTGAGGAGGGATTACTTCTCGCAAAGGGTGGCGAATTTGTGGAACTCGCTGCCCCACAGTGCGGCGGAGTCCAAATCAATTAATGGGTTCAAGAAGGAGATAGATATATTTCTGATTTTAAAAAACAGGTTAATCGGGTTATGGGCAATAATAATAATAATCTTTATCATTGTCACAAGTAGGCTTACATTAACACTGCAATGACGTTACTGTGAAAAGCCCCTAGTCACCACTCTCTGCCGCCTGTTTGGGTACACAGAGGGAGAATTCAGAATTTACAATTCACTAACAGCACGTCTTTCGGGACTTGTGGGAGGAAACCAGCGCGCCCGGAGGAAACCCACACAGACAGTGGCCCAAGCGGGAATCGAACCCGCGACCCTGGCGCTATGAAGCAACAGTGCTAACTACTGTGCTACCATGTTGCCCAAAAATACTGGCCAAATAGGGAAGGGAAGCTCATATGACTACTCCTGCAGTTATTTTAAAAAAAAATTTAGAGTACCCAATTATTATTTTCCCAACTAAGGGGCAATTTAGCCTGGCCAATTCACCTAATCTGCACATCTTTCGGTTGTGGGGGTGAAACCCACGCAGACGCGTGGAGAATGTGCAAGACTTTGGGCGGAATTCTCCGGGAATCGGCGGGGTAGCCAGAAACGGCGCAGTGAAGTGGCGGGAACCACTCCGGCGTCGGGCCGCCCCAAAGGTGCGGAATCCTCCGCACTTTCAGGGGCTAGGCCAGCGCCGGAGTGGTTTGTGCCCCGCCGGGCCGGCGTGGAAAGCCTTTGCTAGCTGGGGCCGAACGGACTCCACCAGCCGGCGGGGGTCCGCACATGCGCGGGAGCGTCAGCGGCTGCTGACGTCATCCCTGCGCATGCGCAAGGGGGGGGGGGGGAGGGGGTTCACCTTTGCGCCGGCCATCGCAGAGGCTTACAGGGACGGCGCATAGGAATAGAGTGCCCCCACGGCACAGGCCGACTCGCGGATCGGTGGGCCCCGATCGCAGGCCAGGCCACCGTGGGGGCACTCCCCGGGGCCAGATCGCCCCGCGCCCCCCCCCCGGGGTTCCCAGGAGCCCGCCCGCGCCGCCAGGTCCCGCCGGTAAGGGACCTACTCTAATTTACGCCGGCGGGACCTGCATAGAACGGGCGGGACTTTGGCCCATCGCGGGCCAGAGAATCGCCGGGGGGAGCCAGCCGACCGGCGCGGCGCGATTTCCGCCCCCGCCAAACCCCCGGCGCCGGAGAATTCGGCAGCCGGCGGGGGCGGGATTCACGCCGCCCCCCGCCGATTCTCCGACCCGGCGGTGGGTCGCAGAATCCCGCCCTTTGTATTTATTTTGAGAGACCAGGAAGAGATCAGCCATGATCTGACTGAATGGCGGAGCAGGCTCGAGCGGCTGAATTGCCGACTTCTGCTCCCAATTCCTATGTTCCTATCATGAGCATGATTATTTTATTTGCCAGTAGAGACCTGTTCCACAAGTTGCTTCTCCATTCTGAATGCAGGTGCTGGGCAGAGCCATTTGTGCTGAGCAATGTTCCTCCTGTAACAGAGCCAAGTAGCTGTGGTCTCTTAGCGATGGCAGCTCTTTGGCGCAGCTTTGGTTTCTCATGTCTGCTGACAAAAACAAAAAGATGCAGAAGTTTAAGATTCCAGCACAAGGTCGCTGCGTCATGTGGCCGCGGACGCTTAGCAGCAGAGCAACGCAAACTTACTGAACTGAATATCCTCTTCATTTTATCGGACGAGCACTTGGCTCGACAAATAAACAAATGTGAACCTTTGAATATGTGCACGTCTCTGCAAAAGTGAAAATGAAACGAATCGGAGGCAAAGCACTCATATCCACCTCAAGCTCAAACAGGTTTTTATCGCAACGCAAACTATAGCTAACAAGGGTGTTGGCAAATTTTAAGCGTAGCGACTGACTACATTGTAGAGTGTGTAACCTTGAACTGAGAAATGCGTGCACCTTTGGACATTCCAACAGGAAATTGATCTCATTCGTTGGCCACTTTGCTTCAAAAAGCTACCAAAAGTGATACCCCTGTCACCAATGGGAAACTTGTTCCTGCACGAGATGTTGCTACAACTTGCAACACAGTGGGATACCTTCCTCCAGGGTCTTGGCCGATGAGCGTGATATCCTCCAGAGATATCAGTGTTATCCTCCAGAGACATCCCAGAGCTGAAGGGGTTGGATTACGAGGAGAGGTTGAGTAGACTGGGACTGTACTCGTTGGAATTTAGAAGGATGAGGGGGGATCTTATAGAAACATATAAGATTATGAAGGAAATAGATAGGATAGATGCGGGCAGGTTGTTTCCACTGGCGGGTGAAAGCAGAACTAGGGGGCATAGCCTCAAAATAAGGGGAAGTAGATTTAGGACTGAGTTTAGGAGGAACTTCTTCACCCAAAGGGTTGTGAATCTATGGAATTCCTTGCCCAGTGAAGCAGTAGAGGCTCCTTCATTAAATGTTTTTAAGATAAAGATAGATAGTTTTTTGAAGAATAAAGGGATTAAGGGTTATGGTGTTCGGGCCGGAAAGTGGAGCTGAGTCCACAAAAGATCAGCCATGATCTCATTGAATGGCGGAGCAGGCTCGAGGGGCCAGATGGCCTACTCCTGCTCCTAGTTCTTATGTTCTTATGGACCAGGGTTTAGAGAACCCCAAAGTGTACTCTGACATCACTGCCGTAACATGAGCAGACAGACATTTCTTAAAGTGACATTCTCATGACATCAGTAATATATTAAATACAGGATAACGCAGTCCTCTGTGACACTGCACCGTGCACTGCACTTCAATCACACCGTCCGCTAACATTGCAGACCTGTTTTCCAGAATTAACTCTGAAAGCTTGCCAAATATCCACTGTTGCAAAGCAAATCTCGCCAAGAATGTTTATACAAAGCCGTAGTTGGACCACACCTAAAATATTGAGAACGGTTCTGGACATTGGGCCTCAAGGAAGTTATATTGACCTTGGGGAGGGCAGGGGCAGCATGTGGTCACCAAATGGTTGTGCTATTTTGTCCCGCAACACTAGGGGGAGCACTTTCTGCAGATGAACCAATAATGCAGGAATGGCTACTGCATCTACTGCATGTTCTACTGAAACTTATTACCTTCTTAAATAAAATACTAAAAATCTTGACCCGGGATTGTGAGCGCCCATCCTCCCCCGCCACCCCCCAGCTGAGCCAGCCAAGCTGAGCAACATCGTGCCCCATTAAACCGTTCCAACTTGGGTGACAGTCCAACCCACCTCTCAAAACATTTGAAACTTCTGCCCACTGCCAATCTGAGTAAGAAACCTATGGCCTATGTTCCAGGTGCAGTTAGTTCTTTATCAGCCAAGGGGCTGAATTCTCCCATTTTGACATTAAGAGCAGTGACAGGGGGTGGGAACGTGGAGTGTTTCCCATTGCGGAAGCCGTTGTGGAAACACCAAATTAATTACACACCTGGGAGTTTCACGCCGCGTTTCAGTGACAGGGGGCTGGCCTAAATGGCGTGTAGCCCACTGTCCTATCCGTGCGCCATATTGAAAAAGCCACCAACGTCACTGACCCATTATTGGGCGGCACGGTGGCACAGTGGGTTAGCACTGTTGCTTCACAGCTGCAGGGTCCCAGGTTCAATTCCCGGCTTGGGTCACTGTCTGTGCGGAGTCTGCACGTTCGCCCCGTGTCTGCGTGGGTTTCCTCCGGGTGCTCCGATTTCCTCTCAGAAGACCAGAAAGATGTGCTGTTACGTGAATTGGACATTCTGAATTCTCCCTCTGTGTACCCGAACAGGCGCCGGATTGCGGCGACTAGGGGATTTTCACAGTAACTTCATTGCAGAATTAATATAAGCCCACTTGTGACAATAAAGATTATTATTATTATTATTATTATTATTATTATTGGAGGAAGAAGGTGGATCTCCTGGGGCACTCTGAGACTGGGAGATGGATCTTGTCCAGGACACTGAATCTGGAAGGTTCACCTGCAGATACACCCCGACCCCAATGAGATTAGCAATTGAGCACGACAGTGCGTTTTTATCCTGAAGAATGACAAGGACCTCCATCTGTCTTTGATGAAAATTCTCCTCAGCATGCTCCTTCTAGTTAAGGAATATGCGGTGCTAGTTGTATGACTCTAGGGCTGTGTGAAGAAGATCCTCCTCCCTTTCTTTTCATCCAAACGCTTACGCGATCTCCTTTGCTCTGATCATGATGACTCTGAGCCGTTGCTGGGAGATTGGTGGGTGGAGCAAGTCTCAATAGGAAGGGTTAGAATGACGAGCGGGCAATCTGTGCTCATCCTTTCCATGGCATTTTTAGTCTTCCCGTTTTTGAGGAGAAAGACCCATTGGTGTAATTATGGAAGGTTTGTAGGTGTTAGACAGGTGAGGACAACCCTTTTCGAGCTATTGGCTTTGGGTATTTTGTTTTTTATTATTTTGGGGTTAAAGAGTCGTAATAGGTTCCTGTACAACACAGACAAGTCTCATGTCTTGCACTTTATAATGTCAGGTTAAAGTCCAACAGGTTTGTTTCGATGTCACTAGCTGTCAGAGCACCCTGAGGAAGGAGCAGCGCTCCGAAAGCTAGTGACATCGCAACAAACCTGTTGGACTTTAACCTGGTGTTGTAAGACTTCTTACTGTGCCCACCCCAGTCCACCGCCGGCATCTCCACATCGTGACTTTATAATGTGTCACCCATGCTTCCGGTATGGTTAAAGATGGGGGAAGTATGTTTTGGTGCCAGTCTGAGTGGGGGGTGGGTGGAGGGGGGTGGAATCTTTGGCTGGTCAGCCATTTCCTTTGTGTCAATATCCTCTGCTCTCGTTGGGCGAATAGGCAATGGCAGAAACTCTTCTCCTGGAATGTACAAGGGAGACATAGAGTCCTACAGCTTAGGCCCATTGAGTCTGCGCCGTTCAAAAACAACCATCTAACCTGTCCATTTTCCAGCACTTGGCCCATAGCCTTGTCTGACTTGGCATCGCCAGCGCACATCTAAATACTCCTTGAATGTTATGAGGGTCTCTGCCTCCTCCACCCTTTCAGGCAGTGAGTTCCAGACTCCCACCACCCTCTGGGTGAAAAGGTTTTTCCTCACGTCCCCTCTAAACCCGCTACCCCTTACCTTAAATCTCTGCCCCGTCCACCAAGGGGGGACATCTCTTCCTGTCTACTCTATCTGTGCCTCTCATAAATTTATACATCTTAATCTTTTCCCCCTCAGTGTCGGCTGCTCCAAGGAAAACTCCAATCTCTCCTCATAACTAAATATATCATCCTGTGCAAAGAGAAAGATTCTTTCTTTAAAAAGGAGAACGCTGACATTGCTTTGTTGCAGGAGACTCAGTTCGTTGACAAGGAGCACCAGAAATTAGAACAAAGAAAAAAGAACATTACAGCACAGGAACAGGCCCTTCGGCCCACCAAGCCTGCGCCGGTCCAGATTCCTTATTTAGACCTACTACTTATTGCCCAAACGATCTGTATCCCTTTATTCCCCGCCCATTCATGTGTATATCAAGATGCATCTTAAAAGTTGCTATCGTGCCGGCCGCCACTCCCTCCACTGGCAAAGGGTCCAGGCTCCCACCACCCTCTAGGTGAAAAACTATCCCTGCACATCTCCCCTAAACTTTCTCCCTCTCAGGTTGAACCTGAGTGCCCTTGTAATTAAGATTTCCACCCTGGGGAAAAGCTTCTGGCTATTCACCCTGTCTATACCTCTCATAATTTTGTAGACCTCAATCAGGTCTCTCCTCAGCCTCCATCTTTCCAACGAAAACATTCCGAGTTTATTCAACTCCTCCTCATAGCTAACACCTTCCAGACCAGGCAACATCCTGGTAAGCCTTCTTTGCACTCACTCCAAAGCATCCACGTCCTTCTGGTAGTGCGGAGACCAGAACTGCACGCAAAATTCCACATGTGGCCAAACTAAAGCTTTATACAACTGTAACATGACCTGCCAACTCTTGTACTCAATGCCCCAGCCGATGAAAGCAAGCATGCCGTATGCGTTCTTGACCACCTTCTCCACCTGTGTTGCCCCTTTCAGTGTCCTGTGGACCTGTACACCTAGATCTCTCTGACTCTCAGCATATCTTGGTGCAATCACACACACACACTGATGGACAGGTAGTTGGACCAGCCAGCACACACATAACATCGCAGCCAATCACCAGTGAGAACACACGCACTATAAAACAGGCAACACCACAGTTTCCGCGCATTCTACCAGGAGATAGCACAGAGCACAGAGCTCACTGCGTGCCACTCAGACATACACCATGTGCTGAGTGCCTCACCAAGATAGTGACAGGGCTGGGTCCACAGGTTAGCTGGTGAAGCACGTACCCAAGCCAGCAGTTAGTTGTTACCGTTGTTTAGACAATAAAACAGAGTTGTACCATCTACAGCCGTGTTGGATCATTTGTGCATCGGAACACCCAACACGACATGATACCAGTAGTGGACGCTAACCAGCGACTGTGAGACCTACCTGCACCCTTTCAGAAATCCGCCATCCTGCTCCATGGAAAACATCAGCCTGCCGCAGCCGCTCCGAATCGCTGGTAATCTCGGCGCAAACTGGAAGCTGTTTAAACAGCGCTTCCAGCTATTCCTAGAAACCACAGACAGGGAGAATGTATCGGACACCAGGAAGATCGCCCTCCTCCTCTCCACGGCGGGGCAACACGCCATCCACATCAATAACTCCCTGGCATTCGCGGAAGGCAAGGACAAAACAAAATATGAGACGGTGCTTCTGAAGTTCGAGGAACACTTCAGCGTGGAAGTCAATGAGAGCTTCGAGAGGTACCTCTTCCAGCAGCGCCTGCATGTTAAGGATGAGCCTTTCCAGTCTTACTTGACACACCTCCTTATCCTCACGCAGTCCTGCGGCTATGAGGCCACCTCCGACTCCATGATACGGGATCAGATAGTTTTTGGGGTCATCTCGGACACCCTACGCCAGCAGCTCCTCAAAATTAAGCGCCTCACCCTAGCGACTGCCATCGAGACCTGCGTCCTCCATGAGAACGCGACCAGCCGGTACTCCCAAATCCAGGCGGCCGAAACGGCACAGCAGGGGTCCTACGAGGCGGAGCGGGTCCAGTCGATCGAGTTCCTCCCGGCCCGCGGCCCGGATGAGGGCGGCCATTTCGCGCGCTTTCCGAGGCCTCCCGTGCTTGTACGCGCCAAAGAGGGGACGTTGAAGCAGAGGGACGTGATGCTCAGGCGCGCTCTACGCAGGACCGCACCGCGCATACGCGGTGGCGCAACGAACGCCATGACGTCACGACGTGCGGCAACTGTGGCTCCACCCACTTAAAGCGGCAATGTCCAGCCAAAGCGCGACAATGCCTCCGCTGTGGCAGGATGGGCCACTATGCTGCCTGGTGTCGAGCAGCTCAACCTGCCAACTCTCAACAATTCCGCCTTCCTCGCAGGGACGTGCGGGCGATTCAGCCCCCCTACACTGAGTCATATCCAGATAGTATGCAGACCAGCGATACCAAAGACAGGGAGCCCTTCCGCGTTGCGGTAATCCACAAGAACCGGATGTCCCCAAGTCAGAACCACCAGCCGCTGCCAGTGCACAGCATTGATCCGGGCGATGAGTGGTGTGCCACCCTAACGGTCAACCGAAATTCGTCGCCCACCTGAGAGACTTGACTTATGGTCCTGTTAGCACATTGGACTCACTGAATTGTTTTACAGTACTGTTAACGAGTTTCTTTTCTTGTCGTTCATTGTTCCAGAAGTTTTCTCTCGTCGATTGTTGATTGTATTTGTTCTGTTATTGGTACAACCTCGTTGTTCTGTTGCACCTGACACCTTCCTCTGTATGTAGTTTAGCCTCATGTACATGTTGTAAATATTGCACACACATACTCAGATGCACTCAGTACATATTTCGATTTATTAGCATGTAGGCACATATCCTTTGTGAAAAGGGGGGATGTCATGATATCCACATCAGCATATCATGGTGCAATCACACACACACTGATGGACAGGCAGTTGGACCAACCAGCACACACATAACATCGCAGCCAATCACCAGTGAGAGCACACGCACTATAAAACAGGGAACACCACAGTTCCCGCTCATTCTACCAGGAGATAGCTCAAAGCACAGAGCTCCAGCGTGCCACTCAGACATAGACCATGTGCTGAGTGCCTCACTAAGATAGTGATAGGGCTGGGTCCACAGGTTAGCTGGTGAAGCACGTACCCAAGCCAGCAGTTAGTTGTTACCGTTGTTTAGACAATAAAACAGAGTTGTACCATCTACAACCGTGTTGGATCATTTGTGTATCAGAACACCCAACGCGACAGACCGCACAGCGATACGCCAGAAATCTGCAAATACAAGAAGCGTTTTAATTCTGAAATACTCTGTGCTGTCCTGTGGGGTCAGTATCCATTGTTTAATGTGCCTTTTGGCAATGTGCTTGTGCAATGTGCTCCACTTGCAGTCGATCCCTTGCACCGCAGAAGTTGTCCATTTCCAATGATTTTTGCAGATACGTCAACTTAAGATGTAATGGAGAAGGCGCAATGTTATAACAAAATTAGGGGCTGGTTTAGCACACTGGGCTAAATAGCTGGCTTTTAAAGCAGACCAGGGCAGGCCAGCAGCACGGTTCAATTCCCGTACCAGCCTCCCCGAACAGCCGCCGGAATGTGGCGACTAGGGGCTTTTCACAGTAACTTCATTTGAAGCCTACTTGTGACAATAAGCGATTTTCATTTCATTTCATTTTCATTTTTCATTTCATTTCAAATCATTTATATATACTACGAACGGGTAGAAGGGTGTTTTTCTGAATGGAAGGTTGAGACTAGTGGTGTTCCAAAGGCATTTTGACAACACATGGATGGGATGGGTATGGAGGGATACGGCACAAGGGAGTGCTGAGGGTTTTGGCAAAGGTCAGTATCATGACCGGTACAGGCTTGGAGGGCCGAAGGGCCTGTTCCTGTGCTGAATTGTTCTTTGTCCTTTGTTCTTTAAGGCCAAAATTTTTTTAAATAAATATTTTATTGAAAATGTTTGGTCAACCAACACAGTACATTGTGCATCCTTTACACAACATTATAACAATACAGATAATAATGACCAAGGCCAAAATTAATCTATTCTATTCAGTCAATTCTCTCTCTAAAGTAAGCCTGCCAGTCCTGTGGGAAACTTGTATGGTCTTTGCAAGAGACTTAGCCATTTCATATATGGCCACGAAAAAGCCTAAAATGCTGGAGTGACAGCACCAGCTTGAAGTAAAATTGACTGAAACAGAGAGGGATTGTGGTAGGAATCCCAGCCATTCAGTGCTGAAAGAAATGAGCCCCATCTCAACGGCACCTGCCTCTTTGTTGACCCAACACGCTGTGAGGAATAGATAGTTTGCCAAACAAAAGCTATATGAGTTTGGAAATAAACCAAGTATTTGGCTTTCCTTACTGAGGGTGTCTGAGGGGTGCTGAATATCAAGACGTACCAATTAACCTCGCATCTTAGATTTATACGAGAATGGATAAGAGGGGACCGCACCTCCATTTTACTTGATATTGAAGCTGGCCGGTCTGAATACTCCCTACGAGCTCCGAAGTTTCTTAACGATTTTAGGACTTTGCTGAACAAGTGTGAGAATCCAATAATCATCAATATTCAGAACGTGGAGGACAGTCGGTGAGTTTGGAGGTAGATTTAATTGGACTTCCGCTCACTCCCCCATTCAGGATAACCCAGATTCCTCACCAGGTCTTTTAGAACATGGTTTCGATATTTGGAAGGGTCGGGACTTATTAAGCTAGGGGACCATGTTTCGGGTTGCTTCCTTGTTATCTTTTCAGTAACTGTGTCAACAATATGATGTCCCGAGATACTCCTTTTCAGATATCTATAGCTTAGAGATTTTATTCTTAATAAGACATCTCTATGACATGATGGTAGTGTCTTCCTGGTGGGGGAAATAAATGTTATCTATGAAACCAAAGCAATTAATTGGCAGGTTTTAGGACACATTATATTCCAGGTCCTGTTCAAACAGGCTACAGCCGGGGGTCCACGTGCGGCACACCTGGGTTCTGAATACAGCCCACGAGGCATCTTAAGAGTCATAGATGTTTACAACATGGAAACAGGCCGTTCATCCCAGCTTGTCCGTGCCGCCCTGTTTCTATCGCTATTCAATCTTATTCATGGGGCCATGGTTAGTGAACAAGTCCGATTTCAATCTTGCCGCCAAACTGAGATGAAGGAGGGCCACTCATGCGGCCCCCTTACTGGGCCAGGTTGCTTACCACTGTGCTAGCGACACTGCAGTCTTGGGAAAAAGATCTTGCAGTGAATATTTACGAGGAGACCTGGGGCACTATCTGGGAAAATGCTAATAGAATCTCAGTCGGTAATAGAATGAAGGTGACCCAACTTAAAATATTGCACCATCTGCATGTTACGCCAAGCTTAAGACACAGAATAGATCCCATTATATCCTCACTGTGCCAAAAATGCAAACTAGTGAGAGGAGACATTATGGCATCACAGTGAGACAGTGGTTAGCACTGCTACTTCACAGCGCCAGGGACCCGGGTTCGATTCCGATCTTGGGTGACTGAGTGGAGTTTGCACTTTCTCCCCGTGTCTGCGTGGGTTTCCTCCCACAGTCCAAAGATGTGCAGGTTAGATGGATTGGCCACGCTAAATAGCCCCTTGGTGTGTCGAACAATGAGCAAGCTTGTTGGGATTACGGGGGATACGGTCTAGGTAGGGTGCTGTTTTGGAGGCTCAGTGCAGACTCGATGGGCCGAATGGCCTCCTTCAGCACTGTAGGGATTCTATGGATTCTACACATTGAGCGGGACACTCCAGCCGCGCATTTCACGGCGGGGGGGGGGGGGGGGGGGGGCGGCACGTGCTGTTCGCTGGCAGTGGGATTCTCCGCTTCCGCCGCTATCAATGGGAATTCCCATTGAAGCCACCCCACGCTGCCAGGTAACCCACGGGCAGGAGTACACTGCCGGTGGGACCAGAGAATCCACTGAGAGCAAACGGCAGATAATTTGTGTCTGGTCCTCTGTCAAAAAATAAACCCGACTGGTTGGACATAATTAAAGAGCTTGGGAAGATATCTGATATGACCTTAGAGTTTGATGCTTTCTTCTGGGTCTGGGGTTCCCAGATAATTGTGGCCAATGAGAAAACTATCCTCACATTTGCAGAACTTTGTTACGAGATCAGCCTCTTTCCAGACAGAATTGGCATTAAATTATTGCAGATTGTATCCCAATTAAATTTCTAACCTGCATTCTCTTACTCCAAATCAGATGCATTCCAAAAGGTATGGAGCCTCCTATCTCAAATACTCAGGCTGCATACCGTCCGACTTACTCCGACAAGGTTTTCCGTAGGTTATGTAGTTCTGCCTCTAACATACCAGACCTGAGGGCGTGCACCATCCTGCCCTGTTTTCCTGGCTTTGTCCTTTATCTTCCCACCCTATTACTTCTCTTCTCTACCTTCTGTACGCGCGGAAGCGCTGGGTTTACTGAACCAACTGCGTTGGTTTCATTGATCGCGCTGCACTCCACCAGTTTTGAGGGTGTGTTGCATTGTTCGTAAATATGGGAAAACCTGAATAATAAGTCTGTTTGAAAAAAAATAAAGACGTCAAATTCTGCAAATTCTCTGCAGGTCTGTGGAGAAATAACCACTTCAGGTCGATGAGCTATGGTCAGAAATGCTGACTGACCTGCTGACCATTACCAGCATTTACCGGTTTTAACAGATGCGCCAGAGATGAGGTGCGCGATTCTCCACTCCCACGCCGGTTGGGAGAATCGCCTGGGCCGCCAAAATTCCAGGGACGCCGGTCCGACGCCCTCCCGCGATTCTCCCAAGCGGCGGGAACGGCCCGGTCGAGTTTCGCGGGCCGCAGGCCGGAGAATCGCCGGAGACACCCACAATGGCGGTTCTCCGGCACCCCCGCTGTTCTGAGGCCCGGATGGGCCGAGCGACCAGGCCAAAACGGCGGGTTCCCCCCGGCGCCGTCCACACCTGGTCGCTGCAGTCATGGGCGGTGCGTGAACGCTGGGGGGCAGCCTGCGGGGGGGGGGGGGGGGGGATCCTGCACCGGGGCGTACCTCAGATGTGGGGTGGCCCGCGATCGGTACCCACCGATCGTCGGGCCGTCCTCTCTGAAGGAGGACCTCCTTCCTTCCGCGGACCCGCAAGATCCATCCGCCATCTTCTTGCGGGGCGGATTTGGACAGGACGGCAACCACGCATGCGCGGATGATGTCCGTTATGCGGCGCTGGCCGCGTCATCTCTGCGGCGCCGCTTTTACGTGGGCGACAAGGCAAGGCGCGGGTAGATGACGCGGCCCCGATACTGGCCCACTGTCAAGGCCTGAATCGGTCGGGACTGGGGCCGTTCAGCACCGTCGTGAACCTCGACGGCGTTCACGACGGCGCGGCCACTTCGGCGTGGGGGTGGAGAATCCCGCCCACAATTTGAGGTCCCCCCTTACCCATTCCTGTACAAATCAGAAATGCGAGGCTAATGGTACATTTTAATATTCAGCGCCCCGGATCCCTTTGAACTAGGAATGAGTCAGTAACCAGGAGCCATCGAATTAAAATAATTGGCCAAAAGGAATCGAGGGGAAAATGTCGAGATTTTTTTTTTCACAAGAGTTGTTATGACCTGGGCTGCACTTCCTGATAAGGGTGTGTGCTCAGAATCTCTGGCTATCTTCAAAAGGCAACTGGATATGCGTTTGAGGAGAAGCAATTTACAGGTTATGGGGACAATGCTGCTCTTTGTAAGCAAATTGGACAGTTCTTTCATTGGTGCTAGCACATGTAGGATGTGCCGAATGGTACCCTTCTAGTCTGTGAGATTCTGTGCCAACCACTGAACCACACTCCCAGAGGAATAATTAATCACAAGCATTCACACACATTTTGCCTTCAGATTAATTTTTCAAACTAAATTTCAAGTGCCCAATTCTTTTATTTCCAATTAAGGGGCAGTTTAGCGTGGCCCACGCAGACACAGGGAGAATGTGCAAACTCCACGCGGACAGTGACCCGGGGCCGGGAATCGAACCCGGGTCCTCAGCTAGCCACTACGCCACCGTGCAGCCCTTGCTTCAGATTAATGCTACTGATTTGCATGATGTATACCCACAGGTTACAAATGGAGCTCGGATCGTTCTAAGTGCATACAAACGAACGTCATGGATGAATAAGTATCAACGCACGAGGAAGCCATGGCTGTAACCAGGTGCATCCTCATGAAGAATAGCAACGGTTGCGCTTTTTAAGGCACCTGGTCAGCATTAATGATTGTCACGAGATGTCTCAATAATAGATGATAGGTTAATAAACTGAGTTGCATGTAAAGTTTTGAAGCTAGCTTGTGAGGAAATCAGAACTGAATCAACATGTTTGAAGGCGGTGGCCTATTACCCAATGGTAGGTGATTTCAAATATTGACTATCCTCCAGTATTAAGTATCATCATATCTAAAGTCACAATAAATAGCTTCTTGCTTTCAAATACCTCCAATCAGCTTCAGAAACTCACATGCTTATTGATGTCAGTTCTGCCTTTCCGTCCTTCATTTTTAGATACTTGCCGAGCTGAACTCTAATAATGGCACATCTGATGAATGCTGAACTTAGACCAAACATTATTTACTGCATATCTATTTCATCGACACTCGGAGCTGCTCTCAAACAACAGGCGCCTTAATGCATTAAAACGTTCATTTTAAAATCTAGCCATCTTTGTTTCTTAAAGATGTTGGAGGGGTTATGATAGAGTCAGAGAGTTTTGCAGCATAGAAAAAGGCTCTTCGGCCCTTCGTGGCTGTGCCGGCCATCAAGCATCTGTCTATTCCAATCCCATTTTCCAGCATTTGGCTCGTAGCCTTCTACGCTGTGGCATTTCAAGCTCTCATCTAAATGCTTCTTGAATACTGTGAGCGTTTCCGCCTCCACTACCCTTTCAAGGCACTAAGCTCCAGTTTCCACCATCTTCCGGGTGAAAAGGTGTTTCCTCAAATTCCCTGTAAATCTCCTGCCCCTTACCTTAAATCTAGGCCCCGAGCTAGTGACCTCTACCCCTTAGTTATTAACCTCTCTTTAACCTCTGTACCCTCCATCTCGTGCTTAGCTCCAGTACATCCTGTCCTCTCAAGTCTTGTACTTTTATCAAAAAACAGTCTCTTCAAATTAATGCAGAGGCAACAAAGCCCATTCATAGCTTGTGATTCAAGGAAACAACCGTTAATATTTTCATAGCTTCTTACGTTTGGTTTGTAAATATAGCAAGCAGCTTACCACAATGACTACAATGGTTAATAAAGAAAACTTACTATGTTCAATAAATATAGCATTGCAGTAACACCCACGTGCAATGATAAACCGTTTAAACATAAATTCCTCTCACAGATGCTCTTGCTCAGGAAGGTTCATCCAAAATAAAGTTAAACACCTCTGCACTGGTGAATCAAACTGTTCTCGAGTTTAAAACACCCGTGATTCAATTATTTTATGACAGTGTAGGGGATTTTCAATACACTAGCTCTCGTTCTGCAAAGGGTTTTCAGGCTCACAATCGGCAGATTAAAGTACATGTCATAAGCACAAGTGGCCCACAATGGAACAAAATACATAATCAGTGTTCTGGGGGTGGAAGAGGATGTTAAATTATCCTTACCATCAAAATACAAAAAAAAATAACAAAAGCACTTGTTAACAATGATCCTTATACCCAGGTGTAATATTGTTCACGTACAATAATTATTTTACTTTTCCTATATCAGTGGCACTTCTGTGTAGAGTGTCAAAAATACTTTGTAAGTGAAGCCAAAACGTGGATACCTTCAATAAAAAGGCTCTCCAAAATATTGAAGCTCCCAGATGGCAATATTGGGATGACTGAAGTGTGACACGTTTACATAAACAGTTCCATCCTAAACGGAATGATGACAATTTAGACAAAATGTATAACTAATATGGAACTAATCCCAACAGCCACCGCCAATCCATCACCCCTTTAACCCCAATTCACCCAAAGACTGCATCTAGCCTTGATACCCAGCGTGCATCATCGTATCACCAAGATCTTTACAATCTAAACTTTGTAAACCCAAATTATGGGTGTGATTTAACTAATTGGGACAAAGTCCCATAGCGGGTGCATTTAGCCACGTTGTATAAGGAGCCCCAGCAGGGAATGCGTGCCCGATGCCGCACATAACCCCATTTTGTAGTGAGAGATCAGGACACCATTTTTAAATTGCATCACGGCCTCTGAGGCCCCCGAAGAGACCGCCAAGCCCCCCAGCACAAATGCACAATGGGAGGGTCCCCAGCACCCCCACTCCCGCACCCCCCAACACCCACACAGGGCACCCCCGGCCCAATCGCACCCAGAAATTGCCAGCTGGCTGCGCCACCCGGGCACCTTGGCAGTGCCAGGTTGACAACCAGGTGGCACCAACAGTGCTCTCCCCAAAGGGCATGCAGCTGGCGGTCTCCAAGCCCCTGAGGGACACCCACGAGTGTCATTCTGTCTGGTCCCCATTTGTGGGGACCTGTGCTGAACAGCGCTCATCCAAGGTCTCCAAGGCGAAGGGGATAGATCCTAAATCCTCAGGTGCCTCAGGTATCTGCACACTGGACTGAGATTAACTATCTCGCTTTAATATGCAGATTTGCCAAAAGGTGATCCTGCCCACAAAGAGTGAGGATTCACATCGCAATGTCTCATGTGATCGAGTCAGATCTCACAAGGCGTTGCGAGCTTTCCCGGCTTTTATCGGCCAGGCTGAACCGTGCAAGCTGGCCTGCAGGCGCAGCGTGGCCACTGGACCACGCCCTATATCTGATCATTTGGTTTTCTCCATATCTCTATGATATTAATATTGTTTAATTTGAATTATTAGACAATTTGAGTTTGTTGCAAAAGAAAGACTCTGAATTATGTAGCTCCCGTGTCCAGTAGAAACTCCTGCTACTGCTCCCCCTCAGCCAGCACTCTGTAACTGCAGGTTACATGTTCTGTTACTGGCACAAATGTCGGGCTTTAGGTTACAGTGCCCGCCTCTCATTCTCTGTGCCCCTTAAAGTTGAAGCACCTCAAGATTACATCTCAACTGTCACAACATCCGGGCATGTAACAGCTGGGAACACACTCAAACTGGAGGGTGGCAGAGTGGCAATGGGCCCCTGTCTCATATGAAAACATCACGGGAATTCAGGAAGTGGAAGCCAGACTTCTGGCTCTCATCATACGTTGCTGCCGGCTAGCTCGATGCAAGCATTTACACACGTGTCCTGGACACAGTAATATCACATTGGTATTTTTAACTCGCCCGAAACGAGTCTCATCCTGCAGGCCAACAGCCTGTGTCGCTCTTGCCAAGTTTCAAAATCACCGAGGCAGTTCCTCATTCTCTGTGGCACGAAGAAGTTATGCACTGAATTTGGTGGCTGTAGCACAGAGAAGGCACCCGGTATCCATAGAGCTAATTCTCCCTCAGCTATGGTATGTTGCGTCTCGGGCCTCCACACGAAGAAAGATCCCTGTGACAAGGATCAGCCACGCCCTACACTTTAAATCGTCCTAGTTTCCTTGCAACGCAGTTGCTGGAAGCATTGAAGACTGCACTGGCCATAGCTTTCCCATCGTAAAGAAGAAATAGAAGCAGGAGTAGGCCACCAGGCCCTTCAAGCCTGCCCCGCTCTTCAACACAGACATGGCTGATCTCTGTCGGTCTCAACTCCTTCTCCGTGTCTTTTCCCCATAGCCCTACAATCCTCGATCTATCAAATATTTATCCACCTCCACCTTAAATACTTCTAATGATCCAGCGTCCATCACCCTCCAGCTCAGAGAATTCCAGAGATTCACTATCCTATGTGAGGAGAGATTTCTGCGGACCTCAGTTTTAAATGATCGGCTCTTTATCTTGTAGCTAGAGACTCTCCCACTAGTGAAAACCTCTCACCCTCTACCCTGTCAAGTCCTCTTAGGATCCGATATGATTGAATAAGGTCACCCCTCACTCTTCTAAACTCCAAGGAATAGAGGCCCAGACTATTTACTCTCTCTTGATAGGATGACACTCTCATCCCAGGAATTAGCCTTGTGAATGTCCTTTGGACTGCCTCCAATGTTACTATATCCATTTTTAGGTAAGGGGACCAAAACTGTACACAGTATTCCAAGTAAGGCCTCGCTAACACCCTGTACAATTGCAACAAAACTTCCCTACTTCTAACTTCAATAAAGGCCAAAATATCGTTTGCTTTCTTAACTTCATGTTGGACCTGCCTGCTAGCTTTTTGTGACTCATGCACTCAAACACCTAGATCCCTCTGCACTTCACTCACCTGCAGTCTCTCTCCATTTCTATAATAATCTGCCTTTTGATTCCTCCTATAGAAGTGCAAGACCTCATACTTCCCCACATTAAACTCTATTTGTCAGGCTTTCACCCAGTCATCCAATCTATCTACATCCCATTGCAGAATCACAATATCCTCATCACAACGTGCCCTTCCACCTCTTTTCGTTTCACACGCAAATTTGGAAACCTTGATTCTGTTCCTACCTCCGTGTCATTAATGTAAATCGTGAACAATTGCGGGTCAAGAACTGATCCCTGCGGTACTCGACTAGGTATATCTTTCCACTCTGAAAAGGACCCATTTATTCCAACTCTCTGTTTTCTATGTGACAGCCAGTTTTCAATCCAGGCTAACACACTTCCTCCAATTCCATGGGCTTTTGCATTATGCACCAGCCTCTTTTGCCACACTGGTACAGAAAAGGTTCTCTGCACTTGATCGTTTTGCAACTCCATGAGCATCAGTGATGCAGGATCAGTGACCACTAAAGCGAGGTTGTAGTCCAACTGAAGGCTTTAATAAGCTAGATGTTTCCCCCAGCAGCTCAGGTCCAGAATGAGGGCTGCTGGGGCGGCACGGGTTCTTATACCCCGCCTATCAGGGCGGAGCTATTATACACTCTAGCCAATAGCAAGCATACAGGTTCTACCAATGGTACTTTAGACTCTCAGGTACCGTAATACCTATAAAACCACATTCACCCCCTGTTAAAAAAGGTCCGGCGGGGGTGGTGGCCAGAAACTACAAAACATAACAACATGGTATAATTAGTTATGGAGGTACCGTAATACCTCCGTACAGTGTTTAGTAACTATTTACAAGTCTGGCAGCTATGTACATTTGGTGTTTTATATTTACAGATTACGGTTAAAATGAAGCAATCAGTCGATCGGGGGCTCTGGTCATCCTCTGTGATCGTCGGAGCCGCGGTGGTGATTCCGGTGGAGGCTCGGGCGTCTGTGACTCCGGGAGCGTGGCTTCGATCTCCATGGCAGCTTCGTCACCCCTAGACGGCGCTGGTGGGAAAATAGCTGACCTGGGGAGGGAGCGCCTGTGGGGGGCGTTGGTGGATGGGGGGCCTAGTCAGGGGCGGAGGAAGGACCGATCCTCCTGTAAGGTGCTGCGGTAGAGGGGAGGGTGGGACTGGCGGCTGGAATGTGCGTGGGGTTCCGGCGGGCGCCAGGTCCCATAGGGAGACCGTATCTTGTCGGCCGTCGGGGTACGCCACGTACGCATACTAGAGGTTAGCACGGAGCAGATGGACCCTCTCGACCAACGGGTCCGACTTGTGCGCCCGCACATGTTTTCGGAGCAGGATGGGTCCGGGTGCTGCCAGCCAGGTCGGGAGCGAGGTCCCAGAGAAGGACTTCCTAGGGAAGACAAGGAGGCGTTCGTGAGGTGTCTGATTGGTGGTTGTACAAAGTAGTGACCGGATGGAGTGGAGGGCATCCACGAGGACTTCCTGCCAGCGGGAGACTGGGAGATTCCTGGACCGTAGGGCCAGTAGAACGGTCTTCCAGACCGTTCCGTTCTCCCTCTCTACCTGTCCGTTACCCCGGGGGTTGTAACTGGTCATCCTGCTCGAGTCGATGCCCTTGCTGAGCAGCAATCGACGCAGTTCATCGCTCATAAAGGAGGACCCCCTATCGCTGTGTATGTAAGCGGGGAACCCGAACAGTGCAAAGATGCTATGGAGGGCCTTGATGACGGTAGAGGCGGTCCTGTCGGGGCAGGGGATGGCGAATGGGAACCGTGAGTACTCGTCAATCACGTTCAGGAAGTACGTGTTGCGGTCGGTGGAGGGGAGGGGGCCTTTGAAGTCCATGCTGAGGCGTTCAAAGGGATGGGAAGCCTTTATCTGGTGCGCTCTCTCTGGCCGGTAGAAGTGCGGTTTGCACTCCGCGCAGATTTGGCAGTCCCTGGTGGCTGTCCTGACCTCCTCGATGGAGTAGGGCAGGTTGCGGGTCTTGACGAAATGGAAAAAGCGAGTGACCCCCGGGTGGCAGAGGTCCTCGTGGAGGGCTCGGAGGCGGTCCACTTGTGCGGTGGCACATGTGCCGTGGGACAGGGCGTCAGGAGGCTCATTTAGCTTCCTGGGACGATACAAGATCTCATGGTTGTAGGTGGAGAGTTCGATCCTCCACCGCAAGATCTTGTTGTTTTTTATCTTGCCCCGCTGTGCATTATCGAACATGAAAGCCACCGATCGTTGGTCCATGAGGAGAGTGAATCTCCTGCCGGCCAGGTAATGCCTCCAATGTCGCACAGCTTCTACTATGGTCTGGGCCTCCTTTTCGACTGAGGAGTGGCGGATTTCAGAAGCATGGAGGGTACGTGAGAAGAAGGCCACGGGTCTGCCCGCTTGGTTGAGGGTGGCCGCCAGAGCTGCGTCGGACATCGCTCTCGACCTGGAAGGGGAGGGACTCATCAATGGCGTGCATCGTGGCCTTTGCAATGTCTGCTTTGATGCGGCTGAAGGCCTGGCGGGCCTCTATCGACAGGGGAAAAGCTGTGGTTTGGATCAGGGGATGGGCCTTGTCCGCGTAGTTGGGGACCCACTGGGTGTAGTAGCTAAAAAACCCTAGGCAGCGTTTTAGAGCCTTAGAGCAGTGAGGGAGGGGGAACTCCATAAGGGGGCGCATGCGTACAGGGTCGGGGCCTATAACTCCATTTCGCACTACGTAGCCGAGAATGGCTAGATGGTCGGTGCTAAACACGCATTTATCCTTATTGTATGTTAGGTTAAGGATTTTCGCGGTCTGGAGAAATTTTCGGAGGTTGGTGTCGTGGTCCTGCTGGTCTTGGCCGCAGATGGTGACATTATCGAGATACGGGAATGTGGCCCGTAAACCATACCGGTCAACCATTCGGTCCATCTCGCGCTGGAAGACCGAGACCCCGTTAGTGACAACAAAGGGAACCCTTAAGAAGTGATAGAGCCACCCGTCAGCCTCGAAGGCAGTGTATTTGCGGTCACTAGTGCGGATGGGGAGCTGGTGGTAGACGGACTTGAGATCCACCATGAAGAAGACCTTATAATGCGCGATCCTGTTTACCAGGTCGGATATGTGGGGGAGAGGGTACGCGTCCAGCTGCGTAAACCTGTTGACGGTCTGACTGTAGTCGATGACCATCCTATGCTTCTCCCCGGTCTTTACCACCACTACTTGAGCTCTCCAGGGGCTGTTACTGGCTTCAATGACCCCTTCCCTCAGTAGTCTTTGGACCTCTGACCGAATAAAGATCCGGTCCTGGGCACTGTAGCGTCTGCTCCTGGTGGCGACGGGTTTGCAATCCGGGGTGAGGTTCGCAAACAGGGAAGGCGGGTCGACCTTAAGGGTCGCGAGGCCGCAGACAGTAAGGGGGGGTATAGGGCCGCCGAATTGGAAGGTCAGACTTTGAAGGTTACACTGGAAGTCTAAACGCAGGACTGTAGCCACGCAGAGGTGGAGAAGGACTTAGAGACGGAAATTTTTGAACTCCCTTCCCTGGACTGTGAGGTTTGCTGAACAAAACCCCTTCATCTCCACTGAGTGAGAACTGGAGGCCAGGGAGATTTTTCGATTCACAGGGTGGATGAGGAGGGAACAGAGTCTTACCGTGTCGGGGTGTATGAAGCTCTCCGTGCTCCCAGAGTCAATTAGGCAGGACATCTCGCGCCCGTTGATGAAGACGGTCGTCGTAGCGGTTGAGAGTGTACGAGGTCGAGACTGATCCAGAGTCACCGAGGCCAATCGTAGTAGTTGGGAATTCTGTTCAGGCAGTGTGTGGTCGGCCGAGCTGGGGTCCTGGGGGTTCATCCAAGATGGCGTCTCCCATTGGTCGCACATGGGGATGCACAAAATGGCGGCGCCCATCCCTCAAGTGTGGCGTCCGGAGAACAAGATGGCGGCACCCGGAGTCCGCACGTGGCCCTGGGATATGGGGGTGGCAGCGACCGCTTGCCACACAGGGCCCGTGGAGAAGTTTGTGGTGGCGGCCCGTATTCGCCGCTGGAGACCGCTGCCACCGCTCGGGCCTGACATACCCCCACGAAATGGCCCTTTTTGCCGCATCCCCTGCAGGTGGATGCGCGGGCCGGGCAGCGCTGGCGGGGGTGCTTGGCCTGCCCGCAAAAGTAGCAGCGGGGCCAATCGGGGTTGGCAGGCCGCCTTGCAGTGCAGGCCTGTGGGGGAACGGGGGAAGTCTCTGGGTCAACCGCTGCGAGGTTCCACGCTGCCCAGGGGGCTGCCGCGCGGTCGGGAACGTAGGCGCGGGCGTTCCTGGAGGCCACGTCCAGGGAGCCTGCAAGGGCCTGTGCCTCCCTGAGACCCAGGGTGTCCTTCTCTAACAGGCGCTGGCGGATTTGTGATGAAAGCATACCCGCCACGAAAGCGTCCCGGACTAAGAGTTCCGTGTGTTCGCTCGTCGAAACTTGCGGGCATCCGCAGCTTCTGCCCAGCACCAGGAGTGCGCGGTAGAATTCCTCCAATGATTCCCCAAGGGTTGCCGTCTTGTTGCTAGCAGATGCCAGGCGTAGACCTGGTTTACCGGCCGAATATAGTGTCCTTTTAGCAGCTTGATTGCTGCATCGAAGTCTTCCGCTTCCTCGATGAGGGTGTAAATCTCCGGGCTCACCCTTGAGTGCAGGACGTGCAGTTTCTGCTCTCCCGTGGGTGTGTTTTCTGCCGTCTCGAGATACCCTTTAAAGCACGCCAGCCAATGCTTCAAGATTGCCGCTGAGTTCGCCGCGTGGGGGCTAAGTTGCAGACACTCCGGCTTGATTCGGAGCTCCATCCTTTCTTCTTAAAATCTAGCTTATTAAATTGATGCACGATCAATGACCACTAAAGCGGGGTTGTAGTCCAACTGAAGGCTTTAATAAGCTAGATGTTTCCCCCAGCAGCTCAGGTACAGAATGAGGGCTGCTGGGACGGCACGGGTTCTTATACCCCGCCTATCAGGGCGGAGCTATTATACACTCTAGCCAATAGCAAGCATAGAGGTTCTACCAATGGTACTTCAGCCTCTCAGGTACCATAATACCTATAATACCACAATCTGTAGCAGACGCAACGGCCCAATGGCAATATCGCTTGTGGATGCTGAAACTGCTACTGTAGATGTGTTGTGCTCCCAACTACAAGCTGTTCTTCTGTCCCACATCAACACATGAGGGATCAATGGAAGAGAACCTTCAGGCATGGCTTCCTCAGCCCTGCTCCCATTCTGATTAGTAGACATGTTGAGGGAGTTGCCCAGCCTCATGAGACCCATCAATTTGAGTTGAATGTGTTTGGGGTGGGGGTGAGGGGGGTGGGAAATCTAACATAGAGACAAAATGTGTGTTGCAGTTGCTCTTGGTGGTGAATGAGAAAGCTGAGCTGAATAAAGTGTTTGTCACCTATTTGACCATAAGACCATAAGACATAGGGAGCAGAATTAGGCCACTCGGCCCATCCAGTCTGCTCCGACATTCAATCATGGCTGATATTTTCCTCATCCCCATTCTCCTGCCTTCTCCTCATGACCCCTATACCCTTATTAATCAAGAACCTATCTATCTCTGTCTTAAAGACACTCAGTGAATTGGCCTCCACAGCCTTCTGCGGCAAAGAGTTCCACAGATTCACCACCCTCTGGCTGAAGAAATTCCTCCTCATCTCTGTTTTAAAGGATTGTCCCTTTAGTCTGAGATGGTGTCCTCTGGTTCTAGTTTTTCCTACAAGTGGAAACATCCTCTCCATGTCCACTCTATCCAGGCCTCACAGTATCCTGTAAGTTTCAATAAGATCCCCCCTCATCCTTCTAAACTCCAACGAGTACAGACCCAGAGTCCTCAACCGTTCCTGATACGACAAGTTCTTCATTTGAGGGGTCATTCTTGTGAACCTCCTCTGGACCCTTTCCAAGGCCAGCATATCATCCTTCGATACGGGGCCCAAAACTGCTCACAATACTCCAAATGGGGCTTTATATAGCCTCAGAAGTACATCCCTGTTTTTATCTGGTTTATGGGCTGGTTTAGCACAGTGGGATAAACAGCTACCTTGTAATGCAGAACAATGCCAGCAGCGCGGGTTCAATTCCAGTGCCGGCCTCCCCGAACAGGCGCCGGAATGTGGCGACTAGGGGCTTTTCACAGTAACTTCATTGAAGCCTACTTGTGACAATAAGTGATTCTTCTTCTTGTTATTATTAATATTCTAGCCCTCTCGACATGAATGCTAACATTGCATTTGCCTTCCTAACTGCCGATTGAACCTGCACGTTAACCTTAAGAGAATCGTGAACAAGGACTCCCAAATACCTTTGAGTTTCTGATTTCCTAAGCATCTTAAGAAAATAGTCTATGCTTCCATTTCTCCATCCAAAGTGCATAACCTCACACTTTTCCATATTGTATTCCATCTGCCACTTCTTTGCCCACTCTCCTAGCCTGTCCAAGTCCTTCTGCAGCCCGCCTGCTTCCTCAATACTACCTGTCCCGCTACAGATCTTTGTATCATCTGCAAACTTAGCAACAGTGCCTTCAGTACCTTCCTCCGGATCATTAATGTATATTGTAAAAAGTTATGGTCCCAGCACCGACCCCTGAGGCATACCACTAGTCACCAGCTGCCATCCTGAAAAAGACCCCTTTATCCCTACTCTCTGCCTATTGCCAGTCAGCCAATCCTCTCTCTATGCCAGGATCTTACCCTTAACACCATGGGCTCTTAACTTATTGAACAGTCTCGGAAGGCGACGGGCCCGGACGGGATCCCTGGTCGTGCACTCAGAGTCTGCGCGGACCAGCTGGCAGAGGTGTTCACGGACATCTTTAACCTGTCCCTACTCCACTCTGAGGTCCCCACCTGCTTCAAGAAGACCACCATCATACCGGTGCCAAAGAAGAACCAGGCAATGTGCCTCAATGACTACCGTCCGGTGGCCCTGACTTCAGTCGTAATGAAGTGCTTTGAGAGGTTGATCACGAAGCGCATCACCTCCATACTCCCAGAATGCCTTGATCCACTGCAATTCGCATATCGCAACCGGTCCACAGCAGACACCATTTCGCTGGTTCTACACTCATCTCTAGAGCATCTCGACAACAAGGACTCCTACACCAGACTCCTATTTATTGACTACAGCTCCGCCTTCAACACCATAATCCCAGCAAAGCTCATATCAAAGCTCCAAAACCTAGGACTTGGCTCCCCACTCTGCAACTGGATCCTCGATTTCCTGACCAACAGACCATAATCAGTAAGAATGAACAACAACACCTCCTCCATAATAGTCCTCAATACCGGGGCCCCGCAAGGCTGCGTACTTAGCCCCCTACTCTATTCCCTGTACACACGACTGCATGGCAAAATTTGGTTCCAACTCCATCTACAAGTTTGCTGACGATACGACCATAGTGGGCTGGATCTCGAATAACAACGAGTCAGAATACAGGAGGGAAATAGAGAACCTAGTTGAATGGTCAGCGGCAACCATCTCTCCCTCAATGCCAGCAAAACTAAAGACTTCAGGAAGCAAAGTACTGTACACCCCTGGCAGCATCAATGGGGCCGAGGTGGAGATGGTTAGCAGTTTCAAATTCCTAGGGGTGCACACCTCCAAAAATCTGTCGTGGTCCACCCACGTCGACGCTACCACCAAGAAAGCACAACAGCGCTTATACTTCCTCAGGAAACTAAGGAAATTCGGCATGTTCACATTAACCCTTACCAACTTTTACAGATGCACCATAGAAAGCATCCTAACTGGCTGCATCACAGCCTGGTCTGGCAACTGCTCGGCCCAGGACCACAAGAAACTTCAGAGAGTCGTGAACACCGCCCAGTCCATCACATGAACCTGCCTCCCATCCATTGACTCCATCTACACCTCCCGCTGCCTGGGGAAAGCAGGCAGCATAATCAAAGACCCCTCCCACCCGGCTGACTCACTCTTCCAACTGCTTCCATCGGGCAGGAGATAGAGAAGTCTGAGAACACGAATGAACAGATTCACGAGCAGCTTCTTCCCCGCTGTTACCAGACTCCTAAATGACCCTCTTATGGACTGACCTCATGAACACTACACCCTGTATGCTTCATGCGATGCCAGTGCTTATGTAGTTACATGGTATACCTTGTGTTGCCCTATTATGTATTTTATTTTCTTCCCTTTTCTTCCCATGTACTTAATGATCTGTTGAGCTGCTCGCAGAAAAATACTTTTCACTGTATCTCAGTATACGAGACAATAAACAAATCCAATCCAATCCAATCTCCTATGCGGCACCTTGTCAAAGGCCTTCTGGAAATCTAAATAAATCACATCCACTGGTTCTCCTTTTTCTAACTTCCTTGTTACTTCCTCAAAGAACTTTTTCAGACATGACCTCCCCTTGACGAAGCCGTGCTGACTCCTATTTTATCATGCACTTCCAAGTACTCCGCCATCTCACCTTTAATAATAATTCTATAGAAACCCTTAAGCTGGAGTTTGGCTGCTGATTTCATGGGACATTTTCTTATGACAAAGGTTCCACATAAATGCAATCTTTCAGTGTCTCCTTTTTGATCCTGAGCGTATGAGGACTCCACTATTGCAAATGGCATTGCTAAGGTGCATTTCGAAAAAGCTATGAAGAGCTGTGGGACATTTTGAGATTCTATATCAGTGCAAACTATCTATCTAGTTACAATATGACACCCATTGTGAATCCCATCCCTTATGAAAATAATTAGCTTCATTGGGCTGTGAGCATATTCATTTACAAAACAACATTTTTGTGTTAATATGGAAAATCTGCCAATGATTTCACTATCTGCTTACGCCAATACATTCATTGCTGAGGATGTATGGGAGCAAACTAACCACAATGACTCGCATTGTTACACTGCATGTATTGAACCTTGCAAATTATTTCTGCTTGAAGCTGTTGCAAAACAGGTGGCGTGAAACCAGGTAGACCTTAGTTTAGTTTGATGCAGAAAATGCAGGAAATGCTCAGAAGGTCTGGCAGCGTTTGAGGGTGCCTGTGTCTTTAACGTGGTATTTTGGAAGGTCTGCTTCTGGTGAAAGGTCACAGACCTGACATTTTCAGTGGTAATCCAGTCCAACTCTGTTCTCTCTACAGAAGCTACCTGACCTGCTGAGTATTTCAGCATGTTCTGTTTTATTCCCAACCTATCTGATGTCGCCGGTGCTGTATATTCTGCCTCCCCGCCAAGCAAAAATATTTTTATTAAGGTCCAAGATATGCATTACAACTCGTATGCAACTCACGGTAGTTAGTTGTTCTTGTGCTTTGCAATGAATATAAAGTATAAACGGTTAAATTATCGGTACATCTCCATATTCATATAAAGTGATATTCTTAATGCTTCACATCCAAATTAAATGAATGACACAATTAAAGCTGAAGGAAAAGTGTCATATTGTCACTACAGAAATAAGTTGCAGCCAAATAGAAGTTTCCAGTCGCCAATATGCCCCAAAGATTCTTCACAACTTTTCAGAAATGTAATTATTCTTATTGTGTTGACAAATATTTCAGTCAATTTTCACGCAGCAATGTGCCATGAACAGCAAGATGAATGACCAGAAACAAAAACTGGAAAATCTCATCAGGCTAGGCAGCAACTATACGGAGAGGAACAGTGTTATTATTTCCAATTGATGTTGTTAGGATCCGGAGAAACAACTATTTGCAATGTGTACAACTGAGGAAATGCTACTGCACCAAAGGAGTAATAAAACTGACCACAGGTGTCCTTCATGTGAAAACAAATTAATTTAAACACAGAACTGACCCAATTTACATCAAAGAAAAAGCATTACAATTCTCAGTTACAACAGTTCTAAAGTAAAAGAGAACATCTTGACTTACTTTGTAAACATGCCATTATATTACAATTAAGTAAACCAATATGTTTCAAATACCATTCGTGAATAAATGCCGTGGACAAGATCTCACCGACAGCCAATAGCAAGCCGTCTTTGTCGTGGGACAGCCAGGAAACCACTTTGTGGGGTCACTCACAGTGAGAGAGGGGCAATGGGGTCATTCACAGTGAGAGAGGAGCAATGGGGCCATTCACAGTGAGAGAGGGGCAATGGGGTCATTCACAGTGAGAGAGGGGCAATGGGGTCACTCACAGTGAGAGAGGGGCAATGGGGCCATTCACAGTGAGAGAGGGGCAATGGGACCATTCCCAGTGAGAGAGGGGCAATGGGGCCACTCACAGTGAGAGAGGGGCAGTGGGGTCACTCACAGTGAGAGAGGAGCAATGGGGCCATTCACAGTGAGAGAGGGGCAATGGGGCCATTCACAGTGAGAGAGGGGCAAATGGGGTCACTCACAGTGAGAGAGGGGCAATGGGGTCACTCACAGTGAGAGAGGAGCAATGGGGTCACTCACAGTGAGAGAGGGGCAATGGGGTCACTCACAGTGAGAGAGGGGCAATGGGGCCATTCACAGTGAGAGAGGGGCAATGGGGTCACTCACAGTGAGAGAGGGGCAATGGGGCCACTCACAGTGAGAGAGGGGCAGTGGGGTCACTCACAGTGAGAGAGGAGCAATGGGGTCACTCACAGTGAGAGAGGGGCAATGGGGTCACTCACAGTGAGAGAGGGGCAATGGGGCCATTCACAGTGAGAGAGGGGCAATGGGGTCACTCACAGTGAGAGAGGGGCAATGGGGCCACTCACAGTGAGAGAGGGGCAGTGGGGTCACTCACAGTGAGAGAGGAGCAATGGGGCCATTCACAGTGAGAGAGGGGCAATGGGGCCATTCACAGTGAGAGAGGGGCAATGGGGTCACTCACAGTGAGAGAGGGGCAATGGGGCCATTCACAGTGAGAGAGGAGCAATGGGGCCATTCACAGTGAGAAAGGGGCAATGGGGTCACTCACAGTGAGAGAGGGGCATTGGGGTCACTCACAGTGAGAGAGGGGCAATGGGGCCATTCACAGTGAGAGAGGGGCAATGGGGCCATTCACAGTGAGAGAGGGGCAATGGGGCCATTCACAGTGAGAGAGGGGCAATGGGGTCACTCACAGTGAGAGAGGGGCAATGGGGCCATTCACAGTGAGAGAGGGGCAATGGGGCCACTCACAGTGAGAGAGGGGCAATGGGGTCTCTCACAGTGAGAGAGGGGCAATGGGGCCATTCACAGTGAGAGAGGAGCAATGGGGCCATTCACAGTGAGAGAGGGGCAATGGGGTCACTCACAGTGAGAGAGGGGCAATGGGGCCATTCACAGTGAGAGAGGGGCAATGGGGCCATTCACAGTGAGAGAGGGGCAATGGGCCATTCACAGTGAGAGAGGGGCAATGGGGCCATTCACAGTGAGAGAGGGGCAATGGGGTCACTCACAGTGAGAGAGGGGCAATGGGGCCATTCACAGTGAGAGAGGGGCAATGGGGCCATTCACAGTGAGAGAGGGGCAATGGGCCATTCACAGTGAGAGAGGGGCAATGGGGCCATTCACAGTGAGAGAGGGGCAATGGGGTCACTCACAGTGAGAGAGGGGCAATGGGGCCATTCACAAAAAGGGCAAAGAACATGGCCATTAACAAAGAGAGGGCAGTGACACCCTCATGAGCTGGTGACACTGCTTCTGCACTTTATGAATTCCAGGGTGAAAGTTTCTGTGGGAAGGAAAAAAGGCAGACAGCAGACTCCAAGGCCCATACAGCGCAGCCTGGATCCCAGTCACTTTCAACTCCCTTGCCACTGGACTAAGGTCTTACTCCATTAAGCCAATGTTGCCCCTCTCACGGTCACCTGCTGTGGGGTTAGTTCTCACAGTTCCTGCTCCTCACTTTATTCTTCCTCTGACTTTGACACAAGTCCCAAAAGACATGTTGTTAGGTGAATTGGACATTCTGAATTCTCCCTCAGCGTACCCGAACAGGCGCCGGAGTCTGGCGACTAGGGGATTTTCACAGTAACTTCACTGCAGTGTTAATGTAAACCTACTTGTGACACTAATAACGATTATTATTATTAGGGGCAATTCAACATGGCCAATCCACAGATTGGACTGTGGGAGGAAATCGGAGCACCCAGACAAAACCCACGCAGACATGGGGAGAAAGTGCAAACTCCACATAGACAGTCACCCAAGGTCGGAATTGAACCCAGGTCCCTGGAGCTGAGAGGGAGCGGTACTAACTACTGCCATTGATACATCCAGTCTTGTTGTTCCTAACTTTGTAATCACTGTTGTTTTGTGCCGCACATTGACACCTGGAGCTGTTTTTTGGCTTTTGTTTGTTTCACGTGAATTTTTCTAAAAAGATAAATGGAAAATTCCAATAAATAAACATTTGGAAAAAAACGACAGGCTGTTCCTCCACCGAGGACCAATGCTTCCAGTAACTAGTTTTGACCTGTAAGGTTTTGGAAAAAAAGTCCAACCTCGGTATTCCTTTGGGTCCCATGATTGTATGTCCTGGTCAATGAGTCATTAACTGGGCACTTGAGCATTGCAAATCAGAGGAGGTCAATTTGATTCTGGTTTTGAAGCACCATGCAGCAAACATGAGACCTGAGAGATAGCCTTTGTCCCATTCCTCGCAAGGGCGTCCCTAAGTTGTGGCAGCCTTGTACTTGAGTTTTTTTCTGATCAAAAGTAATTCTCGAATAATCCACGGTGGCACAGTGGTTAGCACTGCTGCCTCACAGCTCCAGGGTCCCGGGTTCAATTCCGCCCTTGGGTCACTGTCTGTGTGGAGTTTGCACATTCTCCCCATCTCTGCGTGGGTTTCCTCCAGGTGCTCCGGTTTCCTCCCGCTGTCCAAAGATGTGCAGGTTAGGTGGATTGGCCGTGTTAGATTGCCCCTTAAATCCAAAGGGTTGGGTGAGGTTGTTGGGTTACAGGGATAGGGTGGAGGCATGGGCCTTAGTTGGGTGCTCTTTCCAAGGGCCGGTGCAGACTCGATGGACCGAATGGCCGCCTTCTGCACTGTAAATCCTATGATTTGTTGACAGAGAGGATTATACAATTACAAAGCTGGGAGATGTTGTTTAAAAGAGCAAGTTAAATTTCAGCTCAGGGCATAATCAGCTCGATCCTCCCAGTAAGGTATGCACTGGGAGTGAGATGCTGAGCTACGCATGTAATTGTAAATTCGTAAATAAATTCACCTTCATTCAGAACAGCTTCCTTATGAGATATCATAGTAGCTTTTGGTCCATTTGCAAGTTTGTGTGACACACAACGAACAATAACCAGATCAGGACAACCACAAGCCAGGAGGATAGCTTAGATGCGCTCAATTTCTGCATCAAACATGCCGGATGAGTGGCAATATCATTTTAACTCATTACTCTGTGCACTTAAGAGCGAAAGTGCTGCATTCTTAGTACAGTAATGTCACCCCAACATCTGAAAATAAAACCATAATAAGTCACCAAAACAAATTAGCACATTCGATATAAAGTGCAAGAGGTTCTTCATTTAGCAAGATAGGTGGCTGCTTGTTAGTTGAAAATTAATTCTGCAAAAGATAACCATATAGAACATAGAACAGCACAGTACAGGCCCTTCAGCCCATGATGTTGTGCTGACCATTTATCCTAATCTAAGATCAACCTAACCTACACCCCTTCAATTTACTGCTGTCCATGTGCCTGTCCAAGAGTCACTTAAATGTCCCTAATGACTCTGACTCCACCACCTCTGCTGGCAGTGCATTCCACACACCCACCACTCTCTGTGTAAAGAACCTACCTCTGACATCTCCCCATACCTTCCTCCAATCACCTTAAAATTATGTCCCCTCGTGACAGCCATTTCCACCCTGGGGAAAATTCTCTGGCGATCCACTCAATCCGTGCCTCTCACCACCTTGTACACCTCTACCAAGTCACCTCTCAGCTTTCTTCGCTCCAGTGAGAAAAGCCCTAGCTCCCTCAACCTTTCTTCATAAGACATGCCCTCCAATCCAGGCAGAATCCTGGTAAATCCCCTCTGTACCCTCTCCAAAGCATCCACATCCTTCCTATAATGAGGCGACCAGAACTGGACACAATATTCCAAGTGTGGTCTAACCAGGGTTTTATAAAGCTGCAGCAAAACCTCGCGTCTCTTAAATTCAATCCTCCTGTTAATGAAAGCCAACACACCATACGCCTTCTTAACAACCCTATCAACCTGGTGCAATTTTGAAGGACCTATGTACGTGGACCCCAAGAAATCTCTGTTCCTCCACACTTCCAAGAATCCTGCCTTTAACCCTGTATTCAGCATTCAAATTCGACCTTCCAAAATGAATCACTTCACATTTATCCAGGTTGAACTCCATCTGCCTCTTCTCAGCCCAGCTCTGCATCCTGTCAATGTCCAGTTGTAACCTGCAACAGCTCTCGACACTATCTACAACCCCACCAACCTTCGTGTCATCGGCAAACTTACTAACCCACCCTTCCACTTCCTCATCCAAGTCATTTATAAAAACCACAAAGAGCAGAGGTCCCAGAACAGATCCCTGCAGGACACCACTGGTCACCAATCCAGGCGGAATATTTTCAATCCACAACTACTCGCTGTCTTCTTTCGACCAGCCAATTCTGTATCCAGACAGCCAAATTTCTCTGTATCCCCTGTCCCCTAACATTCTGAATGAGCCTACCATGGGGAACCTTATCAAATGCCTGACTGAAATCC
This sequence comes from Scyliorhinus torazame, assembly GCF_047496885.1. Classification (NCBI taxonomy): domain Eukaryota; kingdom Metazoa; phylum Chordata; class Chondrichthyes; order Carcharhiniformes; family Scyliorhinidae; genus Scyliorhinus; species Scyliorhinus torazame. Next base: position 177,860,683 of record NC_092723.1, on the reverse strand, counting down.
ATATACACCGCATCCACTGCCCGACCTTCATCAATGTGTCTCATCACATCCTCAAAGAATTCAATGAGGCTTGTGAGGCATGACTTGATCCTCACAAAGCCATGCTGACTATCTTTAATCAAACTATGTTTTTCTAAACAATCATAAATCCTATCTATCAGAATCCTTTCCAGTATTTTGCTCACCACAGATGTAAGACTGATGGGTCTGCAATTCCCAGGGATTTCTCTATTCCCTTTCTTGAATAGGGGAACAACATTCGCCTCCTCCAATCATCCGGTACTACTCCAGTGGAGAGTGAGGACGCAAGGATCATCGCCAACGGCGCAGCAAACTCCTCCCTCACTTCCCGTAGTAACCTTGGGTATATCCTGTCAGGCCCAGGGGACTTATCTATCCTGATGCTTTTCAAAATTTCCAGCACATCCTCCTTCTTAATATCAACCTGTTTGAGTCTATTAACCTGGTTCACACTGTTCTCATGAGCAACAAGGTCCCTCTCTCTAGTGAATACTGAAGCAAAATATTCATTTAGGGTCTCCCCTATCTCCTCAGACTCTCGGCACAAGTTCCCTCCACTATCCCTGATTAGCCCTACTCTCACTCTGATCATCCTCTTATTTCTCACGTAAGTGTAGAACGCCTTGGGGTTATCCCTAATCCTTCCCACCAGGGCTTTTTCATGCCCCCTTCTAGCTCTCCTCAGTCCATATTTGAGTTCCTTCCTGGCTACCTTGTAACCCTCTAGAGCCTCGCCAAATCCTTGCTTCCTCAACCTTACGTAAGCTTCATTCTTCCTCTTGACTAGAAGCTCCACTTCCCTTGTCATCCAAGGCTCCTTCACCTTACCATTCCTTCCTCGTCTCAGTGGGACAAAACTATCCAGCACTCGCAGCAAGTGCTCCTTAAACAACCCCCACATTACTGTTGTGCATTTCCCCAAGAACAACTGTTCCCACTTTATGCTCCTCAGCTCCTGTCTAATAGCAGTATAATTTCCACTCCCCCAATTAAATACACTCCCATACTGTCTGTTCCTATCCCTCTCCATAATTATGGTAAAGGTCAAGAAGTTGTGGTCACTGTCACCAAAATGCTCACCCACCGAGACTTCTGACACATGGCCTGGTTCGTTGCCGAGCACCAAATCCAATATGGCCTCCCCCCTAGTCGGCCTATCTACATATTGAGTCAGGAATCCTTCCTGTACACACCTGACAAAATCTGCTCCATCCAAACCATTTGCAGTAAGGAGGTTCCAGTCAATATTAGGGATGTTGAAGTCACCCATGACAACAAGTCTGTTACTTCTGCACCTTTCCAAGATCTGCCGCCCAATCTGTTCCTCTATCTCTCTGCTGCTATTGGGGGGTCTATAGAAAACTCCCAATAAAGTGACTGCTCCTTTTTTGTTTCTGACTTCCACCCATACTGACTCAGTAGACAAACCCTCCTTGACTACCTCCTTTTCTGCAGCTGTGATGCACTCCCTAATTAACAGTGCTTTCTTGAGCAGGGGAACAACATTCGCCTCCCTCCAATCATCCAGTACTACTCCAGTGGAGAGTGAGGACGCAAAGATCATCGGCAACGACGCAGCAATCTCCTCCCTCGCTTCAGAGCAATCTTGGGTATATCCCATCTGGCCCAGGGACTTATCTATCCTGATGCTTTTCAAAATTTCCAGCACCTCCTCCTTCTTAATATCAACCTGTTTGAGTCTATTAACCTGCTTCACACTGTTCTCATGAGCAACAAGGTCCCTCTCTCTAGTGAATACTGAAGCAAAATATTCATTTAGGGCCTCCCCTACCTCCTCAGACTTCAAGCGCAAGTTCCCTCCACTATCCCTGATCGGCCCGACTCTCACTCTGATCATCCTCTTATTTCTCACATAAGTGTTGAACGCCTAGCATTCATTCAGCTACATGTTTACATTTAAAATTCCATCAAATGAATTCTTCACTCCGTAAGATTTGGGGGTTAGAGCTTATTCCATCAAATACCTTTTTCTCAACTACTGTCTACCACTAGCCTATCTCCACCACTCAACATACACACTAGGATTCATACACTTCCATAATCTAAAAGACTTCTCAAAACTGCAATTATACTTTTGTTTTCTCTTTCCTACCCTATGCAGATTTCTGATACCTAAATGATACATTTGTGAACTTTGAATCTGCAGCTCGCATGTAAGGATTCCCTTATACACCTTAATGTGTTTCATCTTGTATTCAAATTCACTTTAGAGATGGAACAGTCTAACATGTTCTCTTTGTGCAACATGTTGGTTGAGAATTTTGCAAATGGGTTCTCCATGCTCGACTGTTAAATGTGATTCTGTGATTGGCCTGCACTTGCTGAACAACCTTGAGTGTGCTAATAGCTACACTAACAACTAACTGAAGATAATCCGTCAGGCTCGTAACATGATTAAACTACATTTGCTAGGAGCAAATTAAATGTTGCCACAGTCCCAGAGGACTAGTGACTGCTCTCCCCTTTGAGAGAGGGAGCTGAACGGTGGTGATTTAACCTGAGGGTCACCACACCTCAGGTGAGAGACAAGGTTGAGAAGGCAGGGCCCTTCATGAATAACCTAAGCCGGTATGGGAAATTGAACCCACGCTGGTGGCGTCGCTCCGCATCAGAAACCAGTCATCCAGCCAACAGCTAACATAAATTCACACACAGGGACTCATTTTCTGCAAACAAAAGGAATACGTTCAAGCCTTGTGTCTTTTTAAAAAATACCCTGAAGGTTAGAGGGCCTGTAGGTCCCACTGCTTTCTCCATGGCAATGCCTCATCCAGAGTCGGGTTGCCAACCAATTGGGATCCTTTACTCCAGTTGTGCAATTTGCAGTGATCTTTTGAAATTTGGTTTTCTTGTACTTGTCCTGATCAGTGCAAGGAGAAACGTTTCAGCAACATGTCTCTCTTTACAGGAATATTCACTCAAACTATCCATGCATACCAGAGGGTCACATTTCTCGACATGTTAAAGCAAAGATTTTGCCAGGAACTTTCAGGGGTCCAGTTTGCCATTGTATTCTACGTAACATTTATTTGACAGTCGTGCCAGGTGATGACCATCGCTGATCAGCACGTCGTCACCACCTCTTTGTGACATTCAGTGGCAAAATCATCATCACTGAATTCCCCAACATCTTGGGGATTGCTATTGAAAATATGGAAAAATGTGTCATTTGAAACATGGAAGTCTGGCAATATCTGTCTGAGAGAAACATGAGAGAATACAGGGCAAGATCCCACAAAGGGTTAACAGCAGCTGCCAGGAGAGGATTGGAAAACGCAGATAGCCTTGGTCAAGCAGGCTTAGCAAACAAGACAAACAGGATTTTTGTTTGAAGACAAAAACAATGGTTCACACCTTCATTGAACGTAACTATCTTAGTAAGCAGCTGGAAAAGGATGAGGTTCAGTTGAATTTGGTGACAATTCTAGGTGTGAAATTTTGCTAATACCAGGTAAATTAAAGAAAACTGGAGACTATCAGTCTACGAGAAACAGAATTCAAAGCCAAAATCAGTCAAAATTATGAGCTGAGGACACAATTGGAAAATAAAACTATAGAAATGGCAGGAATTAAAAGTAACACCTCTTGAAGTTTTGAGCATTTTGAGCATCATAAAGGACACAATGTAATCAGGGGCGAAATTCTCCTACCCGCCCCGCCGAAGTCTCCGGTACCGGAGATTGGGCGGGGGCGGGAATCGGGCCGTGCCGGTTGGCGGGACCCCCCCGCCCAATTCTCCGGCCCGGATGGGCCGAAGTCCCGCCCAGAAATTGCCTGTCCCGCCGGCATAAATCAAAGCTGGTATTTGCCGGCGGGACCAGGCGGCGTGGGCAGGCTCTGGGGTCCTGGGGGGGGGCGCGGGGTGATCTGACCCCGGGGGTGCCCCCACGGTGGCCTGGCCCGCGATCGGGGCCCACTGATCCACGGGCGGGCCTGTGCCGTGGGGGCACTCTTTCCCTTCCGCCTCTGCCACGGCCTCCACCATGGCGGAGGCGGAAGAGACTCTCCCCACTGCGCATGCGCGGGAAACTGTCGGCGGCCGCTGTCGCTCCCGCACATGCGCCGCATTTCCGCGCCAGCTGGCGGGGCAACAAACGCCATTTCTGCCAGCTGGCGGGGCACCAAACGCCATTTCCGCCAGCTGGCGGGGCAACAAACGCCATTTCCGCCAGCTGGCGGGGCGGAAATCCCTCCGGCGCCGGCCTAGCTCCTCAATGTTGGGGCTCGGCCCCCAAAGATGTGGAGCATTCCGCACCTTTGGGCCGGCGCGATGCCCGTCTGATTGGCGCCGTTTCTGGCGCCAGTCGGCGTACATCGCGCTGTTGGGGGAGAATTTCGCCCCAGAACTCAGAGGCAAAGAGGCGGAGAAGCAGAGAAGGAACAAGCAGCTCAGAGCCAGATTACAGTCAGCTCGGCCATGGGAAAGAGACAGGGCAAAGCAGCCGAGCTAAAACAACGAATACATCTAAGGAAGACTAGAATTTAAAGAGGCGGCAGAGTCAGCTCAGAGACAGCCAGCAGAGCCAGCTCTCATAGCTCGGTACATGGGAAAGATAGGACACAGCAACCGAGCTCACCAGCGAATACATCTAAAGAAGACCAGATTTTAAAAAGATTGATTGTCAAGTTGGGCCTGAAGGTCCCTTCAACCAACCAGAAGGATCCAGAAGCAAGATCTTTTTACTTTTCTGTAAGAAAAGACAGTAATTGCAGCTTTTAAAATAAAAAATATAATAATAAAATAACTTAATTTAACCTGAAAAAGTGGTTATTCCAAAGTCTACTTTACTTACTTAGCAAGGCGGGACCCAGGATCGATGCTACTAAATGGTAAGTAGGTGAAATCTTCAGTGAAGGTATGGGTTATACCGGGGGATAACTTGAAAATATAGTTTGACCTGAATAGCACCCACTGAAGCCTGCATCGGAGTCGGGGAGTGAGAATCCTTGTTCACCATTTAGAACGTCGGCCCATTTTGGTACAGGGGGAATTCATAGAGTTTCATAGAATTTACAGTGCAGAAGGAGGCCATTCGGCCCATCGAGTCTGCACCGGCTCTTGGAAAGAGCACCCTGCCTAAGGTCCACACCTCCACCCTATCCCCATAACCCAGCCACCCAACCCAACACTAAGGGCAATTTTGGACACTATGGGCAATTTAGCATTGCCAATCCACCTAACCCGCACATTTTTGGACTGTGGGAGGAAACCGGAGCACCCGGAGGAAACCCACGCACACACGGGGAGGATGTGCAGACTCCGCACAGACAGTGACCCAAGCCGGAATCGAACCTGGGACCCTGGAGCTGTGAAGCATTTGTGCTATCCACAATGCTACCGTGCTGCCCCACGGAATTCTAAGAATAGTGGTGAGTTTTCAACAACAGGATTACCATTGACCGAAAACCTAACTGTGCCAACCACATGAATTCTGTGACTCGGGGAGCAGGTTGGGAGCTGGAACCTCCTGACCCCATCCCCCCCCCCCCCCCCAACCCCAATCTTGCAAGGCGCAAGTCAGGAATGTGATGGAATATCCTCCATGTATGAGTACAGCTGTATACAGCCTGTATGAGTACAGCTCCAACAACACTCAAAGCTGACACCAGTTTGCTGAATGAACACCGCGGCCAACACATAAAACATTCATTCCTTCCACCACTGACATAGTGGCAGCAGTTTGCACCACCTACAAGATGCACTGCAATAACTTGTCGAAGTTCCTTCGACAGCTCCTTCCAAACCCGTAACGCCTACCACCCAGATGCCAAGGGCGGCTGATATCTGGGAACACCACCACCGGGAAGTTCCCCTCCAAGCCACACGCCATCCTGACTTGGGAATATATCACAGTGCGCTTCACTATGGCTGGGTCAAAAAACTGAACCCCCCCACCCTACCACACTGTGAGCGGGACCCGCATCACGTGGATTACAGTCATTCAGAGAGACCATTCATCCGAGGGCAATTCCAGACAGGCCACAAATTCCGGGCAAAATGAATAAAAATGTGACGGGTTCACCAAGGAAAGTGCTTTCTCAATCTTCTGTCATCTAGTCATTACAGAAACACACATCAAAGTCACACAGGCCACAGTTTATGTCTCAGTGGGTGGGTTTTGAATGAGTTAAACTCTTGCCCTATATTCAGAGTCAGAATTTGAGGGCTTTTCACGGTAACTTCATTGCAGTGTTAATATAAACTTACTTGTGACAACAATAACGATTATTATTATTATTAGCATATAAAACGCAGGCCAGGCAAATTTAGAAACCATCCATTTCAGCCCCAAATTTGTTTTGAGCTTCCTTGTTGGAAAGATAGAAGCCAATGAGTGGATACTGGAATCCGAAACAGAATTATTGCAAAGGTGCCTTCCATGCGGGAAGAACTCTGCCATCAGACAAGAACTCGATATGCCACAAAGGGACAGAACCCACGCAGTGAACACGCCCTTCAAACTTCCCCCAGCCTGTGTGGCTGTGTTTACACCTCCTCCATCCAGGAGACGGCGCCAGCAACAGTGTCTCAGCTCCCTGACATTGACTTTCCGTTTCTTGGAAATCATCGCCATGCAGTTTACAGGAACCGCCAGGTGTTTGAAACACTACCCCAGCCGCCAGTCCAGGTAGATTGGAGACCCCCCCCCCCCCCCCCCCCCCACACACACACACACACCTCTTATTGAAACATTAACTTGTCCTCCGCATTTTGCCCCACAATTGTTAACTTTTTGCACCGGCCAAGATAAAACTGCTAAAGACAGATTGGGTAGCGAGGTTCATTGGAGAGGGCTGCAACATCTGTGTGTGTGTGTGTTGCGCGGGGATAGATGCAGGCGCTCTCTTAGCTGAAGGGATATTATTTACAATTACTGCAAATATTCAATTGTATTAAAACAGGTTGGCCACAATTGTTACAAATGATACCTCGGATGCTGAACTCTGTGCGCCCGTCTTTCCCACCTTGATGCTGCGATCTCTCTGTCTCTCACTTTCGCTCGCTCTCTCTGTCCCTCTTGTTTAAGGGGAGCTGGACATGTTCACTGCTACTTTCCAATGTGCTGGACATGGCAAACCCACTCCAAGCCGAATAAAAGCGCTGAAAATGCTGCCTGCCCTCCAGCGAACAGCAAACTCCAGCCAATAAAGTTGTTTAATTCTCATTTCGGGGTTTTTGTTTCTCCACAAACTGCAGTGAAGTGCAGACGGCAGTCAGGGTGCTGTAGATTTGCGTTCGGGCAGTGTTTGCCGCTCTCACCCAGTGCTCTCCTCGCCCACCCTTTCACAGATTGAACAAGACAAAAAACATCGACGGCAGCACAGCCGCCTGTCCACTCACCTCCTGTGCGGTCAGAACCACCTCAAAGCCCACATTGTAGAGAAGAGCAAAGCCCAGGATGGCTGGGAGATTTGGACAGCACGCGCACACTGTGACTGGGGAGGTGCAGGAGTGCAGTCTAAACACACACTGACTGGGGTGGTGCACTTTACACACACACCCACACACTGACTGGGGAGGTGCAGGAGTGCAGTCTAAACACACACTGACTGGGGTGGTGCACTTTACACACACACCCACACACTGACTGGGGAGGTGCAGGAGTGCAGTCTAAACACACACATTGGCTGGGGAGGTACACTTTACACGCACCTAAGAAGCGAGAATCTTACCGCCGCTCCCTCTGGGGTTTTTTTTCATCACCTTCAGCAGCAAAGCCACAAGGAACAGTTAATGTGGGGAAACCCCTCCACGCTGCCTCTGCGCTCTCATGCGCTCTCTTTCTCTGAGAACTCTCTCTCCGCACACACTCTGCACACTGCACTTTCACTGCACACATTCTGCTCTCTCTCTGCACTCTCTCCGCACACACTCTGCGCTCTCTCTGCACTCTCTCTGCGCACACTCTGCGCTCTCTCTGCACACTGCACTCTCTCCGCACACATTCTGCTCTCTCTCTCTGCACACACTCTGCGCTCTCTCTGCACTCTCTCCACACACATTCTGCTCTCTGCACTCTCTGCACACACTCTGCACTCGCTCTGCACACTGCTCTCTCTCTGCACTCTCTCTCTGCACACACTCTGCTCTCTCTCTGCACTCTCTGCACACACTGCACTCTCTGTGCTCTCTGCACACTGCGCTCTCTCTGTGCTCTCTCTGCACACACTCTGCTCTCTGCACACACTCTGCGCTCTCTCTCTGTGCTCTCTCTGCACACTGCTCTCTGTGCTCTCTCTGCACACACTGCGCTCTCTGTGCTCTCTCTCTCTGCACGCTGCGCTCTGTGCTCTCTCTGCACACACACTGCTCTCTGTGCTCTCTCTGCGCTCTCTGCGCACACTCTGCGCTCTCTCTCTGTGCTCTCTCTACACACACGCTCTGCTCTCTCTGCACACACTGCGCTCTCTGTGCTGTCTCTGCACACACTCTGCGCTCTCTCTCTGCTCTCTCCGCACATAATCTGTGCTCTCTGCACACTCTGCACTCTCTCTGCTCTCTCTGTGTGCTCTCTCCGCACACTCTGCGCTCTCTCTGCAAACACTCTGTGCTCTCTCTGTGCTCTCTCTGCACACACTCTGCCCTCTCTCTGCACACACTCTGCGCTCTCACTCCGCACACACTCTGTGCTCTCTGTGGTCTCTCCACACACACTCTGCACACACTCTCCGCATACATTCTGCGCTCTCTCTGCACACTGCGCACTCTCTCTGTACACACTCTGCTCTCTCTCTCTCTGCCCCTCCGCACACTCTCTGCGCTCTCTCTCTGCACACACTCTGCTCTCTCTCCGCACACACTCTGCACTCTCTGTGTGCTCTCTCCGCACACACTCTGCACTCTCTCTCTGTGCTCTCTCTGCACACACTCTGCGCTCTCACTCTGCACACACTCTGCTCTCTCTCTCTGCGCACGCTGTGCTCTCTCCGCAAACACTCTGCGCTCTCTCTCTGTGCTCTCTCTGCACACATTCTGCTCTCTCTCTGCACACAATGTGCTCTCTCCGCACACACTCTGCTCTCGCTCTACACATACTTTGCTCTCTCTCTGCAGTCTCTCTCTGCACACACTCTGCGCTCTCTGCACACTGCGCTCTCTCTCGCTCTGTGCTCTCTCTCTGTGCTCTCTCTGCACACACTCTGCTCTCTCTGCACACACTCTGTGCTCTCTCTCTGCACACACACTGCGCTCTCTCTGTGTGCTATCTCTGCACACATTCTGCGCTCTCGCTCTGCGCTCTCTCTCTCTGCACACACTCTGCTCTCTCTCTGCACACACTCTGCGCTCTCTCTGTGCTCTCTCTGCACACACTCTGCACGCTCTCTCTGTGCTCTCTCCGCACACACTCTGTGCTCTCCACACACACTCTGTGCTCTCTCTGCACACACTCTGTGCTCTCTCTCTGTGCTCTCTCCGCACACACTCTGCGCTCTCTCTCTGTGCTCTCTCTGCACACACTCTGCCCTCTCTCCGCACATACTCTGGACTCTCTCTCTGTGCTCTCTCTGCACACACTCTGCGCTCTCACTCTGCACACACTCTGCTCTCTCTCTGTGCACACACTGTGCTCTCTCCGCAAACACTCTGCGCTCTCTGTGCTCTCTCTGCACACATTCTGCTCTCTCTGCACACACTCTGCTCTCTCTCTGCACACACTCTGCTCTCTCTCTGCACTCTCTCTCTGCACACACTCTGCGCTCTCTGTGCTCTCTCTCTGCACACTGCACTCTCTCTCTCTGTGCTCTCTCTCTGTGCTCTCTCTGCACACACTCTGCTCTCTCTGCACTCTGCACACACTGCACTCTCTCTCTGTGGTCTCTCTGCACACACTCTGTGCTCTCTCTCTGCACACACTCTGCGCTCTCTCTCTCTATGGTCTCTCTGCACTCACTCTGCGCTCTCTCTCTGTGCTCTCTCTGCACACACTCTGCGCTCTCTCTGCACACACTCTGCACTCTCTCTGTGCTCTCTCCGCACACATTCTGCGCTCTCTCTCTGTGCTCTCTCCGCACACACTGTGCGCTCTCTCTCTGCACACACTCTGTGCTCTCTCTGCACACACTCTGCGCTCTCTCTCTGCACACACACTGCTCTCTGTGCTCTCTCTGCGCTCTCTGCGCACACTTTGCGCTCTCTGTGCTCTCTCTGCACACATTCTGCACTCTCTCTCTGCACACACTCTGCACTCTCTCTCTGCACTCTCTGCAAACACTCTGCGCTCTCTCTCTGCTCTCTCTGCACACAATCTGCTCTCTCTCTGCACACACTCTGCTCTCTCTCTGCACTCTCTCTCTGCACACACTCTGCGCTCTCTGTGCTCTCTCTCTGCACACTGCACTCTCTCTCTGCACACACTCTGCTCTCTCTGCACTCTGCACACACTGCGCTCTCTCTCTGTGGTCTCTCTGCACTCACTCTGCGCTCTCTCTCTGTGCTCTCTCTGCACACACTCTGTGCTCTCTCTGTGCTCTCTCTGCACACACTCTGCACTCTCTCTGTGCTCTCTCCGCACACACTCTGCACTCTCTCTCTGTGCTCTCTCTGCACACACTCTGCGCTCTCACTCTGCACACACTCTGCTCTCTCTCTCTGCGCACGCTGTGCTCTCTCCGCAAACACTCTGCGCTCTCTCTCTGTGCTCTCTCTGCACACATTCTGCTCTCTCTCTGCACACAATGTGCTCTCTCCGCACACACTCTGCTCTCGCTCTACACATACTTTGCTCTCTCTCTGCAGTCTCTCTCTGCACACACTCTGCGCTCTCTGTGCTCTCTGCACACTGCGCTCTCTCTCGCTCTGTGCTCTCTCTCTGTGCTCTCTCTGCACACACTCTGCTCTCTCTGCACACACTCTGTGCTCTCTCTCTGCACACACACTGCGCTCTCTCTGTGTGCTATCTCTGCACACATTCTGCGCTCTCGCTCTGCGCTCTCTCTCTCTGCACACACTCTGCTCTCTCTCTGCACACACTCTGCGCTCTCTCTGTGCTCTCTCTGCACACACTCTGCACGCTCTCTCTGTGCTCTCTCCGCACACACTCTGTGCTCTCCACACACACTCTGTGCTCTCTCTGCACACACTCTGTGCTCTCTCTCTGTGCTCTCTCCGCACACACTCTGCGCTCTCTCTCTGTGCTCTCTCTGCACACACTCTGCCCTCTCTCCGCACATACTCTGGACTCTCTCTCTGTGCTCTCTCTGCACACACTCTGCGCTCTCACTCTGCACACACTCTGCTCTCTCTCTGTGCACACACTGTGCTCTCTCCGCAAACACTCTGCGCTCTCTGTGCTCTCTCTGCACACATTCTGCTCTCTCTGCACACACTCTGCTCTCTCTCTGCACACACTCTGCTCTCTCTCTGCACTCTCTCTCTGCACACACTCTGCGCTCTCTGTGCTCTCTCTCTGCACACTGCACTCTCTCTCTCTGTGCTCTCTCTCTGTGCTCTCTCTGCACACACTCTGCTCTCTCTGCACTCTGCACACACTGCACTCTCTCTCTGTGGTCTCTCTGCACACACTCTGTGCTCTCTCTCTGCACACACTCTGCGCTCTCTCTCTCTATGGTCTCTCTGCACTCACTCTGCGCTCTCTCTCTGTGCTCTCTCTGCACACACTCTGCGCTCTCTCTGCACACACTCTGCGCTCTCTCTGTGCTCTCTCCGCACACACTCTGCTCTCTCTCCACACACATTCTGCGCTCTCTCTCTGTGCTCTCTCCGCACACACTGTGCGCTCTCTCTCTGCACACACTCTGTGCTCTCTCTGTGCTCTCTCTGCACACACTCTGCGCTCTCTCTCTGCACACACACTGCTCTCTGTGCTCTCTCTGCGCTCTCTGCGCACACTTTGCGCTCTCTGTGCTCTCTCTGCACACATTCTGCACTCTCTCTCTGCACACACTCTGCACTCTCTCTCTGCACTCTCTGCAAACACTCTGCGCTCTCTCTCTGCTCTCTCTGCACACAATCTGCTCTCTCTCCGCACACACTCTGTGCTCTCCACACACACTCTGTGCTCTCTCTGCACACACTCTGTGCTCTCTCCGCACACACTCTGCGCTCTCTCTCTGTGCTCTCTCTGCACACACTCTGCCCTCTCTCCGCACATACTCTGGACTCTCTCTCTGTGCTCTCTCTGCACACACTCTGCGCTCTCACTCTGCACACACTCTGCTCTCTCTCTGTGCACACACTGTGCTCTCTCCGCAAACACTCTGCGCTCTCTGTGCTCTCTCTGCACACATTCTGCTCTCTCTGCACACACTCTGCTCTCTCTCTGCACACACTCTGCTCTCTCTCTGCACTCTCTCTCTGCACACACTCTGCGCTCTCTGTGCTCTCTCTCTGCACACTGCACTCTCTCTCTCTGTGCTCTCTCTCTGTGCTCTCTCTGCACACACTCTGCTCTCTCTGCACTCTGCACACACTGCACTCTCTCTCTGTGGTCTCTCTGCACACACTCTGTGCTCTCTCTCTGCACACACTCTGCGCTCTCTCTCTCTATGGTCTCTCTGCACTCACTCTGCGCTCTCTCTCTGTGCTCTCTCTGCACACACTCTGCGCTCTCTCTGCACACACTCTGCACTCTCTCTGTGCTCTCTCCGCACACACTCTGCTCTCTCTCCACACACATTCTGCGCTCTCTCTCTGTGCTCTCTCCGCACACACTGTGCGCTCTCTCTCTGCACACACTCTGTGCTCTCTCTGTGCTCTCTCTGCACACACTCTGCGCTCTCTCTCTGCACACACACTGCTCTCTGTGCTCTCTCTGCGCTCTCTGCGCACACTTTGCGCTCTCTGTGCTCTCTCTGCACACATTCTGCACTCTCTCTCTGCACACACTCTGCACTCTCTCTCTGCACTCTCTGCAAACACTCTGCGCTCTCTCTCTGCTCTCTCTGCACACAATCTGCTCTCTCTCTGCACACACTCTGCTCTCTCTCTGCACTCTCTCTCTGCACACACTCTGCGCTCTCTGTGCTCTCTCTCTGCACACTGCACTCTCTCTCTGCACACACTCTGCTCTCTCTGCACTCTGCACACACTGCGCTCTCTCTCTGTGGTCTCTCTGCACTCACTCTGCGCTCTCTCTCTGTGCTCTCTCTGCACACACTCTGTGCTCTCTCTGTGCTCTCTCTGCACACACTCTGCACTCTCTCTGTGCTCTCTCCGCACACACTCTGCACTCTCTCTCTGTGCTCTCTCTGCACACACTCTGCGCTCTCACTCTGCACACACTCTGCTCTCTCTCTCTGCGCACGCTGTGCTCTCTCCGCAAACACTCTGCGCTCTCTCTCTGTGCTCTCTCTGCACACATTCTGCTCTCTCTCTGCACACAATGTGCTCTCTCCGCACACACTCTGCTCTCGCTCTACACATACTTTGCTCTCTCTCTGCAGTCTCTCTCTGCACACACTCTGCGCTCTCTGTGCTCTCTGCACACTGCGCTCTCTCTCGCTCTGTGCTCTCTCTCTGTGCTCTCTCTGCACACACTCTGCTCTCTCTGCACACACTCTGTGCTCTCTCTCTGCACACACACTGCGCTCTCTCTGTGTGCTATCTCTGCACACATTCTGCGCTCTCGCTCTGCGCTCTCTCTCTCTGCACACACTCTGCTCTCTCTCTGCACACACTCTGCGCTCTCTCTGTGCTCTCTCTGCACACACTCTGCACGCTCTCTCTGTGCTCTCTCCGCACACACTCTGTGCTCTCCACACACACTCTGTGCTCTCTCTGCACACACTCTGTGCTCTCTCTCTGTGCTCTCTCCGCACACACTCTGCGCTCTCTCTCTGTGCTCTCTCTGCACACACTCTGCCCTCTCTCCGCACATACTCTGGACTCTCTCTCTGTGCTCTCTCTGCACACACTCTGCGCTCTCACTCTGCACACACTCTGCTCTCTCTCTGTGCACACACTGTGCTCTCTCCGCAAACACTCTGCGCTCTCTGTGCTCTCTCCGCACACACTCTGCGCTCTCTCTGCACACACTCTGCGCTCTCTCTGTGCTCTCTCCGCACACACTCTGCTCTCTCTCCACACACATTCTGCGCTCTCTCTCTGTGCTCTCTCCGCACACACTGTGCGCTCTCTCTCTGCACACACTCTGTGCTCTCTCTGTGCTCTCTCTGCACACACTCTGCGCTCTCTCTCTGCACACACACTGCTCTCTGTGCTCTCTCTGCGCTCTCTGCGCACACTTTGCGCTCTCTGTGCTCTCTCTGCACACATTCTGCACTCTCTCTCTGCACACACTCTGCACTCTCTCTCTGCACTCTCTGCAAACACTCTGCGCTCTCTCTCTGCTCTCTCTGCACACAATCTGCTCTCTCTCCGCACACACTCTGTGCTCTCCACACACACTCTGTGCTCTCTCTGCACACACTCTGTGCTCTCTCCGCACACACTCTGCGCTCTCTCTCTGTGCTCTCTCTGCACACACTCTGCCCTCTCTCCGCACATACTCTGGACTCTCTCTCTGTGCTCTCTCTGCACACACTCTGCGCTCTCACTCTGCACACACTCTGCTCTCTCTCTGTGCACACACTGTGCTCTCTCCGCAAACACTCTGCGCTCTCTGTGCTCTCTCTGCACACATTCTGCTCTCTCTGCACACACTCTGCTCTCTCTCTGCACACACTCTGCTCTCTCTCTGCACTCTCTCTCTGCACACACTCTGCGCTCTCTGTGCTCTCTCTCTGCACACTGCACTCTCTCTCTCTGTGCTCTCTCTCTGTGCTCTCTCTGCACACACTCTGCTCTCTCTGCACTCTGCACACACTGCACTCTCTCTCTGTGGTCTCTCTGCACACACTCTGTGCTCTCTCTCTGCACACACTCTGCGCTCTCTCTCTCTATGGTCTCTCTGCACTCACTCTGCGCTCTCTCTCTGTGCTCTCTCTGCACACACTCTGCGCTCTCTCTGCACACACTCTGCACTCTCTCTGTGCTCTCTCCGCACACACTCTGCTCTCTCTCCACACACATTCTGCGCTCTCTCTCTGTGCTCTCTCCGCACACACTGTGCGCTCTCTCTCTGCACACACTCTGTGCTCTCTCTGTGCTCTCTCTGCACACACTCTGCGCTCTCTCTCTGCACACACACTGCTCTCTGTGCTCTCTCTGCGCTCTCTGCGCACACTTTGCGCTCTCTGTGCTCTCTCTGCACACATTCTGCACTCTCTCTCTGCACACACTCTGCACTCTCTCTCTGCACTCTCTGCAAACACTCTGCGCTCTCTCTCTGCTCTCTCTGCACACAATCTGCTCTCTCTCTGCACACACTCTGCTCTCTCTCTGCACTCTCTCTCTGCACACACTCTGCGCTCTCTGTGCTCTCTCTCTGCACACTGCACTCTCTCTCTGCACACACTCTGCTCTCTCTGCACTCTGCACACACTGCGCTCTCTCTCTGTGGTCTCTCTGCACTCACTCTGCGCTCTCTCTCTGTGCTCTCTCTGCACACACTCTGTGCTCTCTCTGTGCTCTCTCTGCACACACTCTGCACTCTCTCTGTGCTCTCTCCGCACACACTCTGCACTCTCTCTCTGTGCTCTCTCTGCACACACTCTGCGCTCTCACTCTGCACACACTCTGCTCTCTCTCTCTGCGCACGCTGTGCTCTCTCCGCAAACACTCTGCGCTCTCTCTCTGTGCTCTCTCTGCACACATTCTGCTCTCTCTCTGCACACAATGTGCTCTCTCCGCACACACTCTGCTCTCGCTCTACACATACTTTGCTCTCTCTCTGCAGTCTCTCTCTGCACACACTCTGCGCTCTCTGTGCTCTCTGCACACTGCGCTCTCTCTCGCTCTGTGCTCTCTCTCTGTGCTCTCTCTGCACACACTCTGCTCTCTCTGCACACACTCTGTGCTCTCTCTCTGCACACACACTGCGCTCTCTCTGTGTGCTATCTCTGCACACATTCTGCGCTCTCGCTCTGCGCTCTCTCTCTCTGCACACACTCTGCTCTCTCTCTGCACACACTCTGCGCTCTCTCTGTGCTCTCTCTGCACACACTCTGCACGCTCTCTCTGTGCTCTCTCCGCACACACTCTGTGCTCTCCACACACACTCTGTGCTCTCTCTGCACACACTCTGTGCTCTCTCTCTGTGCTCTCTCCGCACACACTCTGCGCTCTCTCTCTGTGCTCTCTCTGCACACACTCTGCCCTCTCTCCGCACATACTCTGGACTCTCTCTCTGTGCTCTCTCTGCACACACTCTGCGCTCTCACTCTGCACACACTCTGCTCTCTCTCTGTGCACACACTGTGCTCTCTCCGCAAACACTCTGCGCTCTCTGTGCTCTCTCTGCACACATTCTGCTCTCTCTGCACACACTCTGCTCTCTCTCTGCACACACTCTGCTCTCTCTCTGCACTCTCTCTCTGCACACACTCTGCGCTCTCTGTGCTCTCTCTCTGCACACTGCACTCTCTCTCTCTGTGCTCTCTCTCTGTGCTCTCTCTGCACACACTCTGCTCTCTCTGCACTCTGCACACACTGCACTCTCTCTCTGTGGTCTCTCTGCACACACTCTGTGCTCTCTCTCTGCACACACTCTGCGCTCTCTCTCTCTATGGTCTCTCTGCACTCACTCTGCGCTCTCTCTCTGTGCTCTCTCTGCACACACTCTGCGCTCTCTCTGCACACACTCTGCACTCTCTCTGTGCTCTCTCCGCACACACTCTGCTCTCTCTCCACACACATTCTGCGCTCTCTCTCTGTGCTCTCTCCGCACACACTGTGCGCTCTCTCTCTGCACACACTCTGTGCTCTCTCTGTGCTCTCTCTGCACACACTCTGCGCTCTCTCTCTGCACACACACTGCTCTCTGTGCTCTCTCTGCGCTCTCTGCGCACACTTTGCGCTCTCTGTGCTCTCTCTGCACACATTCTGCACTCTCTCTCTGCACACACTCTGCACTCTCTCTCTGCACTCTCTGCAAACACTCTGCGCTCTCTCTCTGCTCTCTCTGCACACAATCTGCTCTCTCTCTGCACACACTCTGCTCTCTCTCTGCACTCTCTCTCTGCACACACTCTGCGCTCTCTGTGCTCTCTCTCTGCACACTGCACTCTCTCTCTGCACACACTCTGCTCTCTCTGCACTCTGCACACACTGCGCTCTCTCTCTGTGGTCTCTCTGCACTCACTCTGCGCTCTCTCTCTGTGCTCTCTCTGCACACACTCTGTGCTCTCTCTGTGCTCTCTCTGCACACACTCTGCACTCTCTCTGTGCTCTCTCCGCACACACTCTGCTCTCTCTCCACACACATTCTGCGCTCTCTCTCTGTGCTCTCTCCGCACACACTGTGCGCTCTTTCTCTGCACACATTGTGCTCTCTCTGTGCTCTCTCTGCACACACTCTGCGCTCTCTCTCTCTGCACACACACTGCTCTCTGTGCTCTCTCTGCGCTCTCTGTGCACACTCTGCGCTCTCTCTCTGTGCTCTCTCTGTACACATTCTGCACTTTCTCTCTGCACACACTCTGCGCTCTCTCTCTGCACTCTCTGCACACACACTGCACACTCTCTTTGTGCTCTCTCTGCACACACTCTGTGCTCTCTCTCCACACACACTCTGTGCTCTCTCTGTGCTCTCTCTGCACACACTCTGTGCTCTCGCTCTCTGCTCTCACCGCACACACTCTGCGCTCTCTCTCTGTGCTCTCTCTGCACACACTCTGCCCTCTCTCCGCACACACTCTGGACTCTCTGTGCTCTCTCTGCACACACTCTGCGCTCTCACTCTGCACACACTCTGCTCTCTCTCTGTGCACACACTGTGCTCTCTCCGCAAACACTCTGCGCTCTCTGTGCTCTCTCTGCACACATTCTGCTCTCTTTGCACACACTCTGCTCTCTCTCTGCACACACTCTGCTCTCTCTCTGCACTCTCTCTCTGCACAAACTCTGCACTCTCTGTGCTCTCTCTCTGCACACTGCACTCTCTCTCTGTGCTCTCTCTCTGTGCTCTCTCTGCACACACTCTGCTCTCTCTCTGCACACTCTGCGCACACTCTGCGCTCTCTCTCTCTGCTCTGTCTACACACACGCTCTGCACACACTGCGCTCTCTGTGCTCTCTCTGCACACACTCTGCGCTCTCTCTCTGCTCTCTCCGCACATAATCTGTGCTCTCTCACTGCACATACTCTGCACTTTCTCTGCTCTCTCTCTGTGCTCTCTCCGCACACTCTGCGCTCTCTCTGCAAACACTCTGTGCTCTCTCTCTGTGCTCTCTCTGCACACACTCTGCCCTCTCTCTGCACACACTCTGCGCTCTCTCTCCGCACACACTCTGCGCTCTCTGTGGTCTCTCCACACACACTCTGCACACTCTCTCCGCACACATTCTTCACTCTCTCTGCACACTGCGCACTCTCTGTACACACTCTGCGCTCTCTCTCTGTGCCCTCTCTGCACACGCTCTGTGCTCTCTCTCTGCACACACTCTGCTCTCTCTCCGCACACACTCTGCACTCTCTGTGTGCTCTCTCCGCACACACTCTGCACTCTCTCTCTGTGCTCTCTCTGCACACACTCTTGTGGTCTCACTCTGCACACACTCTGTGCTCTCTCTCTGCACACACACTGCTCTCTGTGCTCTCTCTGCGCTCTCTGCGCACACTCTGCGCTCTCTCTCTGTGCTCTCTCTGCACACATTCTGCACTCTCTCTCTGCACACACTCTGCGCTCTCTCTCTGCACTCTCTGCACACACTCTGCACGCTCTCTCTGTGCTCTCTCCGCACACACTCTGTGCTCTCTCTCCACACACACTCTGTGCTCTCTCTGTGCTCTCTCTGCACACACTCTGGACTCTCTCTCTGTGCTCTCTCTGCACACACTCTGCGCTCTCACTCTGCACACACTCTGCGCTCTCACTCTGCACACACTCTGCTCTCTCTCTGTGCACACACTGTGCTCTCTCCGCAAACACTCTGCGCTCTCTGTGCTCTCTCTGCACACATTCTGCTCTCTCTGCACACACTCTGCTCTCTCTCTGCATACACTCTGCTCTCTCTCTGCACTCTCTCTCTGCACACACTCTGCGCTCTCTGTGCTCTCTCTCTGCACACTGCACTCTCTCTCTCTGTGCTCTCTCTCTGTGCTCTCTCTGCACACACTCTGCTCTCTCTGCACTCTGCACACACTGCGCTCTCTCTCTGTGGTCTCTCTGCACACACTCTGTGCTCTCTCTCTGCACACACTCTGCGCTCTCTGTCTATGGTCTCTCTGCACTCACTCTGCGCTCTCTGTCTGTGCTCTCTCTGAACACACTCTGCGCTCTCTCTGCACACACTCTGTGCTCTCTCCGCACACACTCTGCTCTCTCTCCACACACATTCTGCGCTCTCTCTCTGTGCTCTCTCCGCACACACTGTGCGCTCTCTCTCTGCACACACTCTGTGCTCTCTCTGCACACACTCTGCGCTCTCTCTCTGCACACACACTGCTCTCTGTGCTCTCTCTGCGCACACTCTGCGCTCTCTCTCTGTGCTCTCTCTGCACACATTCTGCACTCTCTCTCTGCACACACTCAGCGCTCTCTCTCTGCACTCTCTGCACACACTCTGCGCTTTCTCTCCGCACACACTCTGCACACACTCTGCTCTCTCTGCACTCTCTCTTTGCACACAATCTGCTCTCTCTCTGCACACACTCTGCACACACTCTGCGCTCTCTCTGCACACACTCTGCGCTCTCTCGCTGCACTCTCTCTCTGCGCACACTCTGCGCTCTCTCTCTGCACTCACTCTCTGCACATACTCTGCCCCCTCCGCACACACTCTGCGCTCTCTCTGCACTCTCTCTCCGCACACACTCTGCGCTCTCTCTCCGCACTCTCTCTCTGCACACACTCTGCACTCTCTGTGTGCACATACTCTGCGCTCTCTCTCTGCACACACTCTGCGCTCTCTCTCCGCACACACTCTGCACTCTCTCTCTGCACACACTCTGCGCTCTCTCTCCGCGCGCACTCTGCCTCAGGTTAAGACGCTTGCACTTTGTACATTTAGACAGAAAGGGACCCCCTCCCTCCTCCCTCCCCCTCCCCCCTCTTCCTCCCCCCTCCCTTGATTAGTATCACAAGTAGGCTTACATTAACATTGCAATGAAGTTACTGTGAAAATTCCCTAGTTGCCACAGTCCGGCCCTGTTTGCGTACACTGAGGGAGAATTCAGAGTGTCCAATTCACCTAACAAGCATGTTGTGCCCTCTGGTCCTGGGCCCTCCCACAAGGGGAGACAACCTCTCAGCATCCACCCTGCCAAGCTTCCTGTGAATCCAATATGTCTCAATAAGGTTGTGTCTCATTGTTCTAAACGCCAATGAGTCCTTCCAAAGAGTCCATGCAGGATATTTGCATGTAGACCGTGGATATAAGCCGTCTTAAATAAATAAAGATCCTGGAGGTTACGAATGAGAAGATAAAACTTGGCATTTTTAAAATTTAGTCAGAAGGGTCTTGCCAATTATTGAGCCCAAGTCTTAACTTTGCTTCACTTTTTTCCCTTTTGGGGAGGGAAAGCAGAGATGATTATCAGTCCCTTTGAACCCCATTGTGAATGCTCCTTCCGTGGTCAAAAAGTTCTGGCGTTGGACGTGATCTTCTGGTCCAGAGGTAGGGGTGCTACCACCGTGCCACAAGACCTCCTACATGCCTCTTCCTAACATCTGGCTATGCAACTGCATTGACATAGACCTTGGAAAAAGCTGCCAATCCAATTTCCACTCGAGGGATTGGCCTGGATTTTATGGCAAGGCTGCCAATGTCACCACCATTATTCTGTAAAACAGACAGCAGTCTCTGCCTTCTATACATTATTTGAACACGGAAATCTGAACATTGCAATCAGTGTTACTCTGCTTCCCCACATGCTGTACGTTTGCAGTCTTTGTTACTGGAATCAGCACAGAAAGAAATCAATATTATGATACAAACTTGGGCTAATAAAGAACTTGCCCATCATTGTTACTCTAGAAACAAATAGAAAAGATAGAGCTGGCAGAATCAGGAGTAACTGAGTTAACACTGTACTGAGTTATATATACGGAACAATCTCTCGGGTCCCGAAAATCTAGTTTTATAAGTGTGGGGTCTCATTCCCTCGGGAATCATAGAATACCTACAGTGCAGAAGGAGGCCATTCAGCCCATCGAGTCAACACCAACCCGCTGAAAGTGCACCCCAGCCAGGCCCCCTCCCCTGCCCTATACCCAACCCCCCCCCGCCGCCCCTTCCCCAAGCTTTGGGTACTAAGGAGAAATTTAGCATGGCCAATCCACCTAATTTACACATCTTTGGACTGTGGAAGGAAACCAGAGCAGCTGGAGGAAACCCACGCACACACGGGGAGAATGTGCAGACTCCGCACAGACAGTCACCCAAGCTCACCCAGGTCCTTGGCGCTATGAGGCAGCAGTGCACCGTCACACCGCGCCGCCCCGGATGTAATCAAAATAAAACATTCAAACATTTGACATTTTTTGCTTAATCCCACAATCGAATCTTTATTTTGCTTCCTGAAAAATCATTTCAATGTAAATTTATATATCCTGATTTTACTTCCTCCTTTGATGTCTGCATGTGTTCGTGAGTGTAATCGCTGCTGCCTTTCCTGCTCACAGATGCCACAGGTACCCTGCAGAGGGTGTTGAATACAACCAGATATCAGAATAGAGGAAAGCTCCTCAGACAAGCCTGCTAAACGTCTTTGGAAATCCATGAAAGCTGAATGACAAAAGCCTTCCCATTGTTCCGCACAGCAAAATCCAGACCAACACGAGATCGAGGGAGAGAATATTAGATCTGTGCAAAAGAAGAATGAACCTGCATTGGCTGCAATGTCTGCTCCCACAGGTTTTATCAAACCAAAAAGCAGAACAGTTTTTTTTTTCAAAAAGGGACTGGAGGAGAGTTTGAATGTTCCATTAGTTGCCAGCTGCAACTTAGTTGATAGCACTCTCACTTCAGAGCTTCACTTGTGTTATCAGGTCTCACCACTGACTGAGTGCAAAATCTAGGCTGATAGTCCAGTGCAGAATTGAGGGAGTGCTGCACTGCAAGCGGTGCGGTCTTTCGAATGAAGGGTTAAACCAAACCAACGCCTGCTCAGGTGGATGAAAACGGGTGGCACGATTTCAAAGAGCAGGGGTACTTCTACCCCCTTGCTCCAGCCGATATTAATTATTGAGGCAACATTCAGGTTATCTGAGGCTCATCAGTTGTGGTTTTTGAACTTACAAACTCATTTAAATGCAATAACCTTTGCCACCTACAACAGAACCAAGTGCATTTTGGATATCGCATGTTGGGACGTCCTGAGGTTGTGAACGTTGGGACAGAAATGCAAGTCTTTTATTTTATTTTATCTGTTTTCCTTGTGGGCCAGTCCATGATAAGCTAAGAATCATAGAATTTACAGTGCACAAGGAGGCCATTCGGTCCATCGAGTCTGCACCGGCTCTTTGAAAGAGCACCCTACCCAAGACCACACCTCCACCCTATCCCCATAACCCAGTAGCCCCACCCAACACTAAGGGCAATTTAGCATGGCCAATCCACCTAACCTGCACATCTTTGGACTGTGGGAGGAAACCGGGGCACCCGGAGGAAACCCACGCACACGGGGAGAAAGTGCAGACTCCGCACAGGCAGTGACCCAAGCCGGGAATCAAACCTGGGACGCTGGAGCTGTGAAAGAATTGGTCTAACCACTGTGCTACTGTGCTGCCCCAGGAATGTAAGTTTTGGGTCCGGAGAAAATAAGTTGATTGTTGGCCTACGGGTTACACTGTAATAAACTGATTACCTGAGCTCAGTGCCAGGCTACGGTATGCAGAGGACTGGGCAAAGCAGTAAGCCGATGAATAGATAAGCAATCTTGATGTTTTACAATAACTTGTGAGCATCGTTTGTGCAAACGGCCAAGTTATTCTGTAATGATTTTGTTAACTCATCTGTAATTGCAGATGTGCCAACGTGGTCGTACTGTGAGTCAATTCAGAGACTGATTATGTAAAAGTGAAACATGTGTGTGCATGCGATGGTTCATAAAAAAAGAGAGTAAACAAATTTGTTTTAAATTCATGAAAGTCTGCTGCTGAATTGTTTAATTGGAATACGCATTCCAAGGGTACGAAAAGGCATACGTCTTCATACAGAACATACCGATTACAGGCAGTAAGAGAGCACTTATTCTGCCCATGACGCTTGTCACAAAGAAGACGGTAGTGGTTGTTGGAGGCCAAGCATCTTAGCCCCAGAATTTACTTGGGGCAGCATTCTAGGCCCAACCTTCTTAACATTATTTAGTTCTATTTGCAAAACTGCAGAACAAAACAATCCATGCCCACATTCAACAAGGTCTGGACATTATTTGGGCCTGGACTGATAGGTGGCAAATAACATTCAGGCTACAACAAAGTGTCAGCTAATGATATCTCCAAGAAGAGAAAATCCAACCACCTCTCTTACCATCACTGAGGCCTCCACCATTGCATCATGGGTGCCACTACTGAGCAGGAACTGATAAATACTGTGGCTACCGGAGTAGGTCAGATGCTGGAAATTCTCAGAGAGTAACTCACCTCCTGACTCCCCAAAGCCTGTCCACCATCTATAAGGTACAAGTCTGGAGTGTGATGGAATACTGTCCACTTGCCTGGATGAGTGCAGTCCCAACAACACTTCCGTTAAGGGTGCTATTCGGCAAGCCAGCCAGGACATGCAAATGTGCCAGCACTCTGCCAGCGCGAATTGAGAGCAATTCCTGGCCCAGCAGGCGTTGTAACTGCTGGGGCTGGGGTTAGCGCTAAAGAGCCTGCCAACTGGGATTGTTTTTACCACACGCTCACTGCAGTGACTCATAAAAAAGCTGCGCCCCCCCCCCCGACCACGTTCAGTAGTCCGAGGTGGACCCACGTGAACTCGATCCCAGTGAGGGTGATAGGAACACCCTCTTCCCCAGGGTGGGCCGCAGACTCAAGCCTGCCCTCCTGAGCAGCACCTGGGAAGTAGTGGCAGAGGCAGACAGCGCTGCCAGGCTCACCAGGATTATGACAACTAGGGGACACTGGTGGGCCTCCAGGGAGGGTTCCAAAGGCCATGGTGCAGGTTGGGTTGAGCTCTGCTGATCCCCTGCTTCCTCTGCAGTGGGGCAGCACTTCTGAGGAGTGCCAACACCTGGCGGGCTCCTGATTGAACTTGGCCACACCCCTTGATGAAACAGCTGGGACAAGAGGGTGTCCAGAGGCCTGGGTGACCTCCCAGATCACCAGAGATTCTTTGCGTATTCAGAGAACACAGACCGCAGTCAGCAGTGTGAGCAGCCAGGAGCCTGTAAGGAGCCCCAGAGGAGTGCGTTTGAAACACATACTGCAGTAATGGAGGTCTGAGCCAGGCCACCCCGAATCCCGAGGGGGGCACCCCACATCCACTGACGTGACACCATATTGTTCCCCGCTACTTCCCCGAGCCTGGGCAGCCATTCCCAGCAGGTCCAACAGTCTTTGAGGCATTTTTAGAGTTTTCTTAGCCTCCCACTATCCTTCAACAGCAATGGCACCCAGGTCAGGTCACGCCTGCGAGACTCCTGCCAAAGAGGGGCGGAGCATCGTGGGAAAATGGAGCATGAAGTGTCCAAGCCGGTACTGATATTAAAATCCATGCAAATGACGGCTTTGCATGGATCTGTTGGTGCAGGGTGCAAACCTCGATATCGGCGCCCAATCGCGATTCTCACTTCCAGTGTTATGAAGCGGAGAATTAAGCCTCTATTTCCTTTGATGTTAATGTGGATAATTCTGGGCGTGAACTGCCCGAATGGAGACAGACTCCCGTTGCACACAATTAGCCGGGAGCACCGAGAGAAACACCTGGTGATCTAACGCCCATCCGGGTAGGTCAGGGACCTCAGCAGGGAACACGTGGCCGAGGCTGCACTTAGTCCGTTACTTGCACTGAGGAGCTCCGCTCAGGAGCCCCCGGATGGCCTGGAACACTCCCCCCCCGAGCCCCAACGACAAGGAGGTCCTCAGACCCCCTCCCCCACTTCTCCACACCCACACAGGGCACCCCCCTGGCCCAATCCCCACCACACAAAAATACCATCTGGGCACCTTGGCAGTGCCAGGATGCCACCCTGTCCAGAGGGCAACCACCTGGGGCCTCCAATACCCTGGGAGACCCCCACAAGTGCCGTTCCGTCTTGTCCTCATTTGTGGAGAGCAGCGCTGAATAGCGCTCGCCCGCGGTCTCCAAAGCGAGGGGGTTAGATCCCACACCTTGGTTAGATCTCGGGAACATATATTACAGTGAGACTAGCTGTCTCACTCTAATATGCAGAGCAGATCTGCCAGAAAGTGATCCCATTCACAATGGGATCTCTGCTATCCTTCCTTTTAAGCTAGTTTCCCAGTCCACCTTAGATGAAGTGAAATATCCTGGCATCTATCGGTCGTGTGCACTGTGCCGCCTTCCATATTTCTAACAGTTGTTGGGATCTGGGGCGAAATTCTCCCGAAACGGCGCGATGTCCGCTGACTGGCGCCCAAAATGGCGCCAATCAGACGGGCATCGCGCCGCCCCAAAGGTGCGGAATGCTCCGCATCTTTGGGGGCCGAGCCCCAACATTGAGGGGCTAGGCCGACGCCAGAGGAATTTCCGCCCCGCCAGCTGGCGGAAACGGCCTTTGTTGCCCCGACAGCTGGCGCGGAAATGACATGTCGGGGCGGCGCATGCGCGGGAACGTCAGCGGCTGCTGACAGTTTCCCGCGCATGCGCAGTGGAGGGAATCTCTTCCGCCTCAGCCATGGTGGAGACCGTAGCGGAGGCGGAAGAGAAAGAGTGCCCCCACGGCACAGGCCCGCCCGCGGATCGGTGGGCCCCGATCGCGGGCCAGGCCACCGTGGGGGCACCCCCGGGGTCAGATCGCCCCGCGCCCCCCCCAGGACCCCGGAGCCCGCCCACGCCGCCTTGTCCCGCCGGTAAATAGGTGCTTTAATTTACGCCGGCGGGACAGGCAATTTATCGGCAGGACTTCGGCCCATGTGGGCCGGAGAATCGAGCGGGGGGGCCCGCCAACCGGCGCGGCCCGATTCCCGCCCCCGCCGAATCTCCGGTGCCGGAGACCTCAGCAACCGGCGGGGGCGGGATTCACGGCAGCCCCCGGCGATTCTCCGACCCCATGACGCCCCTGGTCCGGGACCCTATCAATTGTTGGCGTCTGTCCGAGATCGTAACAATTGTTGGTGCCACCGCACCGCCCCACAGCGGAATGATTCTAATCGAGAATGTGCATGAGACCAGAATTAGAGGAGAGCCGTTATCTCAGATTCTTAGATTCAGAACTGGTCCCAGTGTTAACTTCCATTCACCTGCGATTGCTGACAAATGCTTAAATGTCAATTTATTGAAACAAGGGGCGAAATTCTCCCCCAACGGCGCGATGTCCGCCGACTGGCGCCAAAAACGGCGCCAATCAGAGTGGCATCGCTCCCTCCCAAAGGTGCGGAATGCTCCGCATCTTTGGGGGCCGAGCCCCAACATTGAGGGGCTAGGCCGACGCCGGAGGGATTTCCGCCCCGCCAGCTGGCGGAAATGGCGTTTGGTGCCGCGCCAGCTGGCGCGGAAATGCGGTGCATGCGCGGGAGCGTCAGCGGCCGCCGACAGTTTCCCGCGCATGCACAGTGGGGAGAGTCTCTTCCGCCTCCGCCATGGTGGAGGCCGTGGCGGAGGCGGAAGGGAAAGTGTGCCCCCACGGCACAGGCCCGCCCGCGGATCGGTGGGCCCCGATCGTGGGCCAGGCCACCGTGGGGGCACCCCCCGGGGTCAGATCGCCCCGCGCCCCCCGCCAGGACCCCGGGGCCCGCCCACGCCACCTGGTCCCGCCGGTAAATACCAGCTTTGATTTACGCCGGTGGGACAGGCAATTTCTGGGTGGGACTTTGGCCGATCCGGGCCGGAGAATCGAGCGGGGGGTCCCGCCAACCGGCGCGGCCCGATTCCCGCCCCCGCCCAATCTCCGGTACCGGAGACTTCGGCGGTGGCAGGATTCACGGCGGCCAACGGCCATTCTCCGACCCGGCGGGGGGGGGTCGGAGAATGACGCCCATAGTCCTTGGCCATTCTGGTAGGAAACCTGGTTACCTCGTCAGCGAGGGATACAGCAGATCAGAGGCTAGGAAGGTTGCGGCGAGTGACTCACCTCGTGACTCCCCAAAGGCTCTCCGCCATCTACAAGGCACAGGTCAGGAGTGTGATAGAATACTCTCCACTTGATGGGAGCAGTTACATAAATTAAACTTGACCCGGTTAATTGAACAAACGAGGGAGGACATTCGGAGGTGGGACATGCTCCCGCTGTCACTGGCGGGGAGGGTACAGGTCGTAAAAATGACGGTCTTCCCAAGATTCCTGTTTGTTTTCCAGTGCCTCCCTATTTTTATACCAAAGGCCTTTTTTAAGCGGGCAAATAGGGTGACCTCTGGATTTCTGTGGGCGAGTAAAACCCCGCGAGTAATGAAAGTGCTGTTGGAGCGGAGCCAAGAGGGGGTGCGCTGGCACTGCCGAACTTTAGGAATTATTATGGGGCAGCAAATATAGCCATAGGCGGCATCATGGAAGGGCACACGTTTGGGGGCATTGGTAACGGCTCCTCTGCCGTTCTCGCCGGTCCGGTATTCCATAAGTCCAGTGGTAGTGTCGGCCTTGAGAGTTTGGGGGCAGTGGCGGAAGCATGTCGGAGTGGAGTGAGTGTCAGTCTGGGCTCCAATTTGTTGCAACCACCGGTTTTTCCCAGGGAGGCTGGATGGGGGTTTCGGAGGTGGCAGAGAGCAGGGATTGAGAGGTTGGGAGATCTATTTATTGATGGGAGCTTTCCATGTTTGGAGAATTTGGAGGAGACGTTTGAATTGCCGGGTGGGAATGGGTTTCGCTATCTGCAGATAAGAGATTTTGTGCGAAGGCAGGTTTCGATCTTTCCGCTTCTGCCGCCACAGGGGATACAGGACAAGGTAGTTTCTAGAACGGGGGAGGGGAAGGTTTCGGAAATCTATAAAGAACTTATGGAGTGGGAGGAAACCCAGATAGGTGAGCGAAAGCGTAAATGGGAAGATGAGCTTGGAGGGGAGGTAGAGGCGGGTCTGTGGGAGGATGCTCTGAGTAGAGTCAACACATCCTAATCTTATGCCAGGCTCAGCCCGATACAATTCAAGGCGGTTCACCGGGCACACATGACGGTGGCCCGGATGAGCAGGTTCTTTGGGGTGGAGGACAGGGATGTGAAGTGCGTGGGGGGGCCTGCAAACCATGTCCACATGTTTTGGGCATGCCCGAAGCTTAGGGGATTCTGGCAGGGATTGGCGGATGTCATGTCCACGGTGCAAAATAAGAGGGCAGCGCCGAGTCCAGAGGTGGCAATTTTTGGAGTGTCCGGGGGCGAGAGAGGCTGACGTTTTGGCCTTTGCCTCCTTGGTAGCCCAGAGATGGACATTGCTAGCGTGGAGGGACTCGAAGCCCCTGAAATCAGAGGTTTGGGTGAACAACATTGCTGGGTTTCTTAGGCTTGAGAAAATGAAATTCGCCCTGAGAGGGGGTAGGGGGGGGAGTTAGGCTATTTTATGTTTAGAGTAGGCGTATTTGTATCGTTTATTGTTATAAAATCATAAATGCCTTCGTAAAATGTTTTAAAAAAAATAAGAATACTCTCCACTTGCCTGGATGAGCGCAGCTCCAGCAACACTCAGGAAGCTCAACACCACCCAGGATTTCCACTTCCACAAACATTCATTCCCTCCACCACCGAAGCACAGTGGCAGCCTTGTGCACCATCTGCAAGATGCACTGCAGGAACTTGCCAAGGTTCCTTAGGTGACACCTTCCAAAGCCCTGACTGTCACCATCTAGAGGGGCAAGGACAACGGACACATGGGAACACCACAAACTGCAGGTTCCCCTCCAGGTCGCACACCGTCCTGACTTGTAAATATATCGACCTTACTCCATTGTCGCTGGGTCAAAATCATAGAGCCCCCTCCCAAACAGCACTGTGGGTGTACCTACACCACATGGACGGCAGCGGTTCAAGAAGGTAGCGCACCACCACCTTCTCAAGGGCAATTAGGGATGGGCAAGAGATGCTGGCCTCGCAAACCTTACGGTGAGGTGTAAATAAAGTTAGTTCAATTTGGGAGTAGAGCAGGTTTAAGTCTTACTCAGGGCAATGCACAACATGAATGTCAGGGTGAAATGCGGCTCTGTATCCGGCACTGTATTGGGACCAATCACAGCAGTGATTTAGCCTTGATTGACAATTAGAGGTCAGAAGGCACACACACCAACCAATCAAAGATGGCAGTGGGGCTCTGAAAGCTGGAGGGCCAATAGGAGGTCATCTTACAATCAAGGTACATCTCGCCATGTTTTTCCCATAGAAGCAACTTACTTTGACCTGGGTTTTCTTTTTCAAAATGACTTACTGCCTGTTTGTCCATTTCTCCACGTTTGATCCTCGTTGTTGGAGACTGTCACGCCACAAATCCATGGAAAGTGGTTGCAGAGGAGGGCGAGGAATGCTTGACAGTAACTTTCCTCTTTGCCAAGGACAGATACCAGGATGGTCCGCGACAGGTCCTCGGGCTCGCATTGGTTATAATGTCGGTAGCCGTCCTTTGTCAAGAGGCCCTTTTCCAGCAAGTCGCTCAATAAGACTTGGAATTTCGAAGGAGGTGCTTTTGAAAGTTCACTGATCAAACCGAGCAGGGATTTTCTGGAGTGAATCATACCTAAAAAAAAATGAATGGAAGTAATTAACGATCGCACAAACCTTCCAAATAGACACCAGTGCATTGCGTGGTTTATTCTCGAATTGCAAGTATCAGCTCTTGTGAAATGGTTCTTGTGGTTTCAGCTGGAATAAGGCTATGAAACATATGAATCAAATGTCAATTGTTTAACATCACAGGATGCTGTTTTACAGGAACACTGAAGCCAGAATCTCCCCATTAAACACAAAATGATTTATTGGGAACTGCAGCATGGTGGTAAAGCTTAATAAAGGCAAAATAATGTGGATGCCGGTAATATGAAATCAAATCAGAGGGTGCTGGTAAGGATCAGAAGGTCAGGCAGCATCCGTGGAGATGATCATGACGGTTATGCCACTCGACTAGTAATCCAGAGGCCTAGACCGATTGTCCTGAGAATTACAGAATCCCTACAGCGCAGAAGGAGGCCATTCGGCCCGTCGAGTCTCCACTGGTCCTTGGAACGGCGATAGGGTCGGGGTGTGGGCTTAGGTAGGGTGCTCTTTCAGGGGCCGGTGTAGACTCGATGGACTGAATGGTCTCTTCTGCACTGTAAATTCGATGATTCTATGGAAATTGCACCCTACTTAAGCCCACACCTCCACCCTATCCCCGTAACCCCACCTAACATTTTGGACACTAAGGGGCAATTTAGCACGGCCATTCCACCTAACCTGCACATCTTTGGAATGTTGGAGGGAACCGGAGCACCCGGAGGAAACCCACGCAGACACGGGAGAAAGTGCAAACTCCACACAATCACCCGAGGCCGGAATTGAACCCGTGTCCCTGGTGCTACGAGGCAGCAGTGCTAACCACCGTGCACGCACTCGAGTTCAAATCCCGCCCAAGCAATTGGGAAGTGAAACTGAAATAGGAACTGGAATCAATAATGATGATTAGGTGACTATCGGATTGCTGTAGAAACCCATCTGATTTCCTGATGTCCTTTAGGGCAGGAGGTCTACTCTCCTTACTCTCCTTACCTGGTCTGGCCTTTGATGACTGCAGGTGTGTATTCCTGCTTGACCATGACTTGCCCTCTGCAGTGTCCCCTCGGGTAAGGGCAATTAGGGATGTAAGTACATTCTGGTCTTGCAAGTGATGCATAGATCTTGCGAATGTACTTTTCTTAAAAACAATGCAATAAAAACAATAAAAGAGAATGAATCATTGTCAGCTGGGTCAGTGGTAGCACTGTAGCCCCTCAGACAAAAGGCAGCCGTTTCAAGCCCCCATTCTACAGTTGAGCATTAAAGCTGACTATTGGGGGTAGAGATACGTTTGTGCCTATTTGCAAAGCCCATAATTCATCTTGTGCTGTGATCAAGGAGGCCCAAGTCCTATCCCAAACTGAATCTGAGTGCCAGGAGTCACTGGCCCCTGACCTGCTCTTGTATCTACAATATCTTGTACGGCTAGTCCGGTTGAGTTTCTGGTCAGTGGTAACCCCCCAGAACGTTGATAACGGGGGATTTAACAAAGGTCACGCCATTGAGTGTCAAGGGACTATTATTGGGTTCTGTGTGGATGAGTACACACCGCACAGAACCTCCCAACACAGAAAGGCATCCTAACAGGACAGGTAGTTCTGGTACTTGTACAGTGAAATCGGAAATGAAAATTCCAAAGGTGCTCTGGTCGCACCCTAGCAACGTTGGTGCAGTTCAAATATAGTCCCACTTGAAGGGGAACCACAGAGCACATGTGGCATTTCTGATTCATCCAGCCCTTGTACCATTTGAAAATAAAATCAGGAGAAACCAAAATATATCTTTGCTGAGAGATGGGTGTGGTAATGGGAAATCTAGAATATCAGGAAGCAACCTCCAATTTTAATGTTACTATTTATGGAACGTAATTCCAATTACTTTGGAATGCGCGCACACAATGAAACACAAAAAGCAAAACATAAATCTGTTGTAATTTTAATAAGTGGTCGTTAATGTCATGTACGGATTTGGTCATTTGTCTGCCAACTAGAGAGGGAACCAGTAGCGAACTGCTGGTCCTGTGTACGTATTCTTGTAAATAAAGTCTGTTTGACTCGGCAAACCCGGGCTGGATTCTTCATGGCCCTCCCAAAAACAAATGAAAGCACTATCACGAACAATTGACTGATGTGTATGGGCCGTGGCTCAGTTTGTAACACTCTCTGCTCTGAGTCAAAAGGTTGCAGGTTCAAGTCGCACTCAAAGCTGAAGGTGCAGCACTGAGGGGAATGCTGCAGGTTAGAGATGCCGTCTTTCGAATGAGATATTAAACTGAGACCCCAGTTGCCCTCAGGTGGATATGAAAGATTCTGCCAGCAAAGCTCACATCCTATTTCGAAGATGAACATGTGATTTATCCCCAGTGCCTTGATGACTCCCTCAACCAGCAGCATGAGAACAGATTGAGGGCGATTCTGAGCCCACTTTAGCCGCCAATGTGGGCTCAAAATCTGGAGAGAATCAGAAAACACGATTTTCTCCGGCGTGATTGGCATTTGCGATTTTCACCCCCACCCCCACCCCCACCCTCACCCCACCCCACCCCCACTGGCAGAGGGGTTCTCCGATCCTGCAGCCGGCCAATGGAGTTTCCCATTGTGGCCACCCCCACGCGCTGTCGACGAATGGAGCATCCCGCTGACAGAGAATCCCGCAGCAGATCTTCCCCCCTCACTTTCTATTCATTGGGCACCGGTGCCATTTACAACAGGTTTGCATGAATGGGAACTTGGTGGCCTCACGCCTGAGGGGAATTTGGGGGGTGAGCGTTCAGGCAGCCATGAATCATCAGGGTGTTCAATGCCCCGGGGTCTATCGGAGAGGACATAGGGGTCACAGATAACTTCAACTTGGGGCCAGTGTTGTCGTTCAGTCTCTCAATCTTGGAGGGGGGGGTGTGGGGGAGTGGCAGGGGGGGTCACCAGCAGAACTTACCTTCCCTTCATTCCGGAAAGCCCCTTGTTTTAAAGGGGTCTGGAGGCTGTCATGCAGGAATGACTTCCTGTGTCCTCCTTGCTGGGCCTGAGCTCAAATCACCGCTGAGGGAGTGGCCATCATTGGTGGGAGCTGGACAGTGGGTGGGAGGTGGTGAGTACTGAGGGTCAGCACTGGGGCCAACTGCAAAGTTCTTGGGTGAAGTTCCATGGGACGTCCGGCTGTAAGGGCCGAGTGGGGAACTCAGGAATAGTTTGCGTCCCTGATTCATGAGGAATGAAGACCCTCGCACTGAGACTCCAGTGTCAGTAGAACGCCACACTCGGGCAACACTGCGAGGGCAAAAGGGTTAAGCTGGATGGAAATTCAAATCCACTTGACAGAGAACCTTGACTGTCAGAAATTGGTGCATTGGGCTGTGAAAGGGGAGGAAATGAGCGTACCCTCAAGGCATGTGCCTGTCATACTAATTGCAATCTTCACTCTAATCAGCTGTCCCTCATCTGCCACAACAGGCAGCCATTAAACTGACATGCAAACTCACCCTGCAATTATGCCAATGATATCTGCAGAGCTACACATCAATGCCACAGATTGGAGCCAAGCTCTAAACCCTTTGGAAGAGTTGGCCCCTACTTGGTTATTTATGACAATCAAAATAGTTGAAAGCGTTGGCCCCAAGCATTGAACACCAATGCTCATTCAGCCTTTGGCATTATTCAGATTTCACTGATGTGTACCCTGATGTAATGCTTCATGTTCATGTCTATCATCACCCACCCTGTTCTAGGTTCAGATGGCTGAGGAGTTGCATGCATGGGGCTGCAGTGGGAGTGGAGAGTGAAGGGAGCAGAATAGAGACTGGGGGGAACCATGGGGATCGGAGGGTGGGGTGGGGCAAGGCCTTGTGACAGGTGGGAAACCCGCAGGGTGGCTGAGGGAGAGCTCACCTTGGAGATGCGAGGGGTGGGTGAGGAAATGCAGCGAGAGACTGGAGGTGGTAGACTCTCCCTGGTCACATGAGGAAGGAGCAAGAGTTAGAATTGGGTAAAAAACCCTTGTGTGTCTTAAAGAACAGATTCTCTACCCAGAACCTAACCTGATTAACAGAAAGATTCCTAAAGAGTGTGAAGTCCAAGC
The DNA here is from genome assembly GCF_047496885.1 of Scyliorhinus torazame. NCBI lineage: Eukaryota > Metazoa > Chordata > Chondrichthyes > Carcharhiniformes > Scyliorhinidae > Scyliorhinus > Scyliorhinus torazame. The sequence continues at coordinate 177,826,751 of NC_092723.1, read as the reverse complement.
ACAGGTAGGTTTGGTGGTTGGTGATCATTCAGGGTGTGGTGGGGTGAGGAGGGGGGGGGAGGTAACTGGGTCAGTGTTGGGGATAAATGTGAAGTTGAGAAGGACCAGGGTTTAAAGTGTAAAATTATTGAGCATGGGGGATACATTCCTGCCCACCAGCCCCCCTCCCCAACCAATGGCCTACTGTAAAAAGCCCTTACCTCATGGATCCAAATCTTCTTGCCCCCTTTTACCTGCCTCGTGAGGCATGGAAAACTCAACCAACATGGGGTAAAGAAACATATTATTAAAGGAAGGCACACATCCTCCTTCAAATGGCTCAATGACTAACCTGGCTTCTGAAAGAGAATTGGCAGTCCACCCCCTTGTCCTCGCTCAGTTAAAACTGGAAGTGGGCAAGTCTGAGGTGGCTTAGGTTCTTGTTTCAGATCTTTCTTTTTTTAAAAACTTTTTATTAGGGTATTTGTAATTTTTATAATAATACCGATAACAGCAACATAAACATGGTACATAAAACATTTCCATCCCTATCACGTTCTTCACACCCCCAACAATGAAACAATAGCCTAACCCCCCCGCCCCCGCTAGACTTCTGCCTCTGCTGACAGTTTCATTTTCTCCGAGAAAGTCGACGAACGGCTGCCATGTCCGGACGAACCCTAACATTGGCCCTCTCGGGGCGAACTTTATTTTCTCGAGGCTGAGAAACCCAGCCATGTCGCTAACCCAGGTCTCTAATTTCGGGGGCTTCGCGCCCCTCCACATTAACAGTATCCGTCTCCAGCATGGTAGTGCAGTGGGTCAGCCCTGCAGCCTCACCGCGCCGAGGTCCCAGGTTCGATCCCGGCTCTGGGTCACTGTGGAGTTTGCACCCCCACAACCCAAAGATGTGCAGGGTAGGTGCATTGGCCACGCTAAATTGCCCCTTAATTGGAAAAAATGAATTGGGTACTCTAAATTTATTATAATAAAAAAAAACAGTATCCGTCTCCGGGCTACCAGGGAGGCAAAGGCCAAGACGTCGGCCTCCTTCGCCCCCTGGACTCCCGGCTCTTCTGACACTCCAAAGATTGCCACCTCCGGACTCGGCACCACCCCTGTTTTTAGCATCATGGACATAGCCTGAGCAAAACCCTGCCAAAACCCTCCAAGCTTCGGGCATGCCCAAAACATGTGGACGCGATTTGTTGGACCTCCCGCGTACCTCGCACTCCTGTCCTCTACCCCAAGAAACTTGCTCATCCGGGTCACCGTCATGTGTGCCCGGTGGACTACCTTAAATTGTATCAGGCTAAGCCTGGCACATGATGAGGATGTGTTAACCCTGCTTAAGGCATCCTCCCACAGACCCGCCTCTATCTCTCCCCCTAGCTCATCTTCCCACTTGCCCTTTAGTTCCTCTATCTGAGTTTCCTCTGACTCCATAAGTTCTTTGTAGATATCTGATACCTTCCTCTCTTCCCCCCATGTTCTGGAAACTACCCTATCCTGTATCCCCCGTGGTGGCAGGAGTGGGAAGGTCGGAACCTGCCTCCTCAGAAAATCCCGTACCTGCAGATATCGAAACACATTCCCTGCTGGCAGTTCAAATTTCTCCTCCAAGTCCTTCAAGTTAGGGAAGCTCCCGTCTATAAATAGATCTTCCATCCTCCCAATTCTTACTCTCTGCCATCCCCGAAACTCTCCATCCAGCCTTCCCAGCACAAACCGATGGGTTGTTGTAAATCGGGGCCCAGACCGATGCTCCCTCCCCTCTCCTCCACTGCCCCCAGACTCTCCGAGCCGCCACTACCACCGGGCTTGTGGGGTACCGGGCCGGCGAGAACACTTGTTTCAGATCTTTAGATCCAAATGAACCTGTTTGTGCCCAGCAGGTAAAAACAATTCAGACCAGTATTCTTAATTCCCTGTTCTACTGGTGTTCAATTTTGATGTATGGAAGACCAGTTCAGACCAGTATTCTAATTTGCCCCATTTACTGTTTTTTCCTTCTGGGTGGGAGCTGAAATTACCCTTGCCGTGTCTCCGAAAGGATTCTTCAGTCTGACTGGTTGAGGAAATACCCGGACACTGGTCCCAGCATGCTACTTTGGGTTTGTTAACTCCGAAATATTCAGCGGAAAAGCGCAGAGAATGTCTGTGGGTCCTATCAGTGTGATGAATCATAGAACCTCTACAGTGCAGAAGGAGGCCATTCAGCCCATTGAGTCTGCACAGACCCTCCGAAAGAGCGCCCTGTCCAGGTCCACTCCCCCACCCCATCCTCTGAACCCCGTAACCCCACCTAACGTTCGGACACTAAGGGGAAAATTAGCATGGCCAGCCCACCTAACCTGCACACCTTTGGACTGTGCGGGGAAACCCGAAGGAAACCCACGCAGACACGGGAAGAACATGCAGACTCCACACAGTTGCCCAAGGTCAGAATTGAACCCGGGTACCTGGCGCTGTGAAGTAGCAGTGTCGGAAACATTAGGGACCTTCAAGCAGCTATTGGATAGGTACATGGATTACGGTTAAATGATATAGTGTAGATTTATTTGTTCTCAAGGGCAGCACGGTAGCATTGTGGATAGCACAATTGCTTCACAGCTCCAGGGTCCCAGGTTCGATTCCGGCTTGGGTCACTGACTGTGCGGAGTCTGCACGTCCTCCCCGTGTCTGCGTGGGTTTCCTCCGGGTGCTCCGGTTTCCTCCCACAATCCAAAGATGTGCAGGTTAGGTGAATTGGCCAATGATAAATTGCCCTTAATGTCCAAATTGCCCTTGGTGTTGGGTGAAGGTGTTGAGTTTGGGTAGGGTGCTCTTTCCAAGAGCCGGTGCAGACTCAAAGGGCCGAATGGCCTCCTTCTGCACTGTAAATTCAATGATAATCTATGATTAATCTAGGACAAAGGTTCGGCACAACATCGTGGGCCGAAGGGCCTGTTCTGTGCTGTATTTTCTATGTTCTATGTTAACCACTGTGCCACCGTAACGTCTACTGCAGCACTGCTCATGTTGTTTGTTCATCACTGGCTGCAAAATTCCTGGCAATAATCCAGGTGTCCTCTGTTTACTGAATTGTGTCATTGGAAACATTTCTGACTTGCAAGGGCATCAAGGGTCATGGGAAGAGACAAACTGGAAAAAGGAGTTGACGTCACAATCAGATCATCCAAACGTGCATCGAAAGGCGAAGCAGGTGCCAAATCAAGTTGTACGTTTCACTGGGGGTGGCAGAGATGCTGAGGTTATCTCCACATCGAGGTTATTAGAGTCTAGGGCCAGAGAGCATAATTCCAGAGTGATGAAGAGGAATTTCTTCTGTCAGAGGGTAATGGGAATTCTTTACCGCAGAGGGCTGTTGAGGCTGGGCCGTTAAGTACGTTCAATGAGATAGTCAAATTTTTAATCAGTAAGGGAATCAAGGGTTATGGGGCAAGGTGGGAAGGTGGAGTTGAGGATTATCACAGCAGATCAGTCAGGATCTCATTGAATGGCAGTGTTGTGTTATGTATTCTGGGATAACACAGGCTGCAACTCGATGCAGCTTTGACCAAATGATACTCCAGACTTTGAAGTAAGTTCAATGTGATTTATTGAACCATTAGCCACAGTTCTCTATGAGTTCGACTCTCCTGCTAATCTTGCTATAGTAACTCAGTCAAACTAACCAGTCTGCTCTAAGCCACGTGGTGGGTGTGATGCTTCTGATCTGCCCCTGCCCTACTCTCTAAGTGTCGCCTGTGGAGACAGAGCATGTGTGCCCTGTCCTTATATATGGATTGTGTAATGCCCCCTTGTGGTAATGTTACCTCTGGGTGTCTTGACTGCCCATTGGTCGTGTCCTATTCTATGTGTTCATTAGCTCTATGTCTGCATTTCATGACGTCTCTGGTGCTCCCTCTAGTGTTTACTTTGTTGTAGTGTATTTACATTAACCCCTTGTGTATTTACAGTGATGTATATCACCACAGGCAGAACAGACTTGATGGGCCAAATGGCCTACTTCTGCTTCTACGTCTTATGGTCTTACACAGGGCATTAGGCAAAAATTCTTCATCCCCTGTAACCAACATTCAGTCAGTATGGCAACAAAATGAACATAACCCTAAAAAGCAGCTTGTGAACAAAGACCAGATGAAATAGGATTACCCCACCACTAATTCACATGACTATGCGAGGATACTCTGACATCAGCCCAAAAATTATCCGGGTGAGGTGGATTGGCCATGCTAAATTGTCCCTTAGTGTCCAGGCACGTGCAGGTTACGTTGTGGGGTTACGGGGATAGGACAGAGTGGGTGGGGGTGTGAACCTAGGTAGAGTCCTCTTTCAGAGGGTCAGTGCAGACTTGATGGGCCGAAGGACCCCCTTCTGCACTGTGATCACTACAAGAAACAGAATAGTCTCCTTGAAATATGGGTAGCTATAGATTTGTCCACTCCACAAGAAAGGGTGAAAGAAGACACGTTCATAGAACAATTGCAGGAATACCTCCAGAAAATGTACTTAGGCTAGCCCAAAATATTAAGACTTAACCTGGAGCCTGTGTTTGAACAACGCGAGGCACCACCTACACACTAGGCATTTTGCTTAAAAATCTTAGATTGTGTGTGTACCTCATATATTTAATACGTGTACGCACCTCACCCCACCTCCTCCCCCCTGCCCCCCCCCCCCCACCCCCCCCTCCCCACCCCCCACCCCGCACCCTCCAAAATATATCTAGGCCAGGATTTTATGGTCCTTCCCGTTGGTTGGGATATTATGGTTCCACCAAAGTGATCAGCAATTTAAACGGCCCCTGTATCCAGCAGTGGTTAGCACTGCTGCCTCACAGCGCCGAGGACCCGGGTTCGATCCCAGCCCCGGGTCACAGTCCGTGTGGAGGTTGCACATTCCCCCCTTGTCTGCATGGGTCTCGCCCCCACAGCCCGTAGGGTAGGTGGATTGGCCACACTAAATTGTAAAAATTTAAAAAAAACATTCTCTGGGGCCTACAGCCCAACAGGTCTTAAGAAGGTACCAGTCTCTTAGTATACAATGGCAGGATAGCCTTAGGCTGTGGCCTTTACCCTCTTGTTGCCGATAGCTCTTTAGACTGGAAGACTCCCAAGTTTTGACAGGCAAAAGAGTCCAAATTGTGTCGCTTTTGTACATGTTAACTATAATTGTCCATTCGAATTACGTGACACTCCCTTCAGTCTCTGCAGTGATAGCTACCCTGTGCACAATCCATTCTGTCTAACAAGCCAACCCGATTCACCCAACTCTCACCTGTGTAAAGTCTAGAGAAAGAGAGGCAAACAAAGACTGATTTATTATTACCAAATTTCATAATGAGAAGTGTTATTGCTGAATTGCTTAGTTGGTTTCGCTATTACTTGTTAATAAGCAATGTGTTTTCTAAACCAAATGTTGGCATGAGTTAGAATTCACACACAGAGAAAAAAGAAATTCCCCTGCTCCTAACACAATGACAGACAGGAAGGGTGAAGCAAGCCTTGGATTAAAAACATTAAAGATTCAAAGCAAGGAATTAATGATTCCTTTCCATGTTTGGAAATTGGTTTTACTTGATATCCATTGTTTTAAAAAAATATATATTTATTAAAGTTTTCTCCCTTACAAACAATAACCCCCCCGCCCTCGTAACAAAAAAAAAAGAGAAATCCCAAGATATATACATGGCAAAATGATACATTTACACAGCTTTGTACACTGGCCCTCTCCCGTACGTGCCAGTTTCCCAACCCTTCATGTTATCTCTTGCTCATCCACCCTCCCAGGCAGTCCCCCCTTCCCCCCCCCCTCCCCCCCACCCCCCACCCCTCTCCCAGGACGTCCCCTCTACCGCCCCCCCAAGGTTGCTGCTGCTGCTGACCGACCTTCCTCTAACGCTCCGCGAGATAGTCTAGGAACGGTTGCCACCGCCTGTAGAACCCCTGCGCAGACCCTCTCAAGGCGAACTTAATCCTCTCCAACTTTATGAACCCAGCCATATCATTTATCCAGGCCTCCAGGCTGGGGGGGCTTCGCCTCCTTCCACATTAGCAAGAGCCTTCGTCGGGCTACAAGGGACGCAAAGGCCAGAATACCGGCCTTTTTCCCCTCCTGCACTCCCGGTTCGTCCACTACTCCAAATATTGCTAGCCCCCAGCTTGGCTTGACCCGGACTTTCACCACCTGAGATATTGCTCCCGCCACTCCTCTCCAGAACCCCTCCAGTGCCGGGCATGACCAAAACATATGGACATGGTTCACCGGGCTCCCTGAGCACCTTCCACATCTGTCCTCTACCCCAAAGAACCTACTCAACCTCGCCCCCGTCAAGTGCGCTCTGTGGACGACCTTAAATTGTATCAGGCTGAGCCTGGCACACGAGGAGGATTAACCCTACCTAGGGCATCAGCCCACAGACCTTCCTCGATCTCCTCCCCCAGCTCCTCCTCCCATTTACCCTTCAACTCTTCTACTAGCGCTTCCCCCTCTTCTTTCAACTCCTGGTGTATTTCCGACACCTTGCCCTCCCCGACCCATACACCCGAGATCACCCTATCTTGAACTTCTTGTGCCGGGAGCAACGGGAATTCCCTCACCTGTCGCCTCACAAAAAGCCCTCACCTGCATATATCTAAAGGCATTTCCTGGGGGTAACTCGAACTTCTCCTCCAGTGCCCCTAGGCTCGCAAACGTCCCGTCGATGGACAGGTCCCCCATTCTTCCAATCCCCGCCTGATGCCAGCTCTGGAACCCCCCGTCCATCTTCCCCGGGACAAACCGGTGGTTACCCCTGATCGGGGACCACACCGATGCTCCCATTGCACCCCGGTGCCGTCTCCACTGGCCCCAGATCCTTAGCGTTGCCGCCACCACCGGGCTCGTGGTATACTTTGTCGGCGAGAGCGGCAGCGGTGCCGTCACCAACGCCCCCAGGCTCGTTCCTTTACAGGACGCCATCTCCATCCTCTTCCATGCCGCCCCCTCTCCCTCCATAACCCACTTGCGGATCATCGCCACATTTGCTGCCCAGTAGTAGCTCCCCAGGTTTGGCAGCGCCAACCCTCCTCGGTCCCTACTGCGTTCCAGGAACCCTCTCCTTACTCTCGGGGTCTTATTCGCCCACACAAACTCCATAATACTCCTGCCTACTCTCTTAAAAAAGGCCTTAGTGATCACGATGGGAAGGCACTGAAACACAAAGAGAAACCTCGGAAGGACCACCATTTTGACCGACTGCACTCTACCCGCCAGCGAGAGCGGTAACATGTCCCATCTTTTGAAATCCTCCTCCATTTGCTCCACCAACCTCGTCAGATTCAGTTTATGTAGAGTCCCCCAACTCCTGGCTATCTGGATCCCCAGATACCGAAAGCTCCCCTCCGCCCTCCTCAGCGGTAGGTCCCCTATCCCTCTTTCTTGGTCCCCCGCCTGTAATACAAAGAGCTCACTCTTCCCTACATTGAGCTTATAGCCCAAAAACTCCCCAAACTCCCTTAGAGTCTGCATGACCTCCACCATCCCCTCCATTGGATCAGCCACGTACAACAACAGGTCATCCGCATATAGCGACACCCGATGCTCTTCTCCCCCTCGGACCACCCCCCTCCATTTATTAGACTCCCTCAATGACATGGCCAATGGTTCGATCGCCAATGCGAACAACAGGGGGGACAGGGGGCACCCCTGCCTCGTCCCTCGGTACAGTCGAAAGTACTCCGACCTCCGCCGGTTCATCACTACACTCGCCATCGGGGCTCTGTAAAGGAGCTTAACCCAATTGATAAACCCTACCCCAAACCCAAACCTACGCAGCACCGCCCAGAGGTACACCCACTCTACTCGGTCAAAGGCCTTCTCCGCGTCCATAACTGCCACTATCTCCGCCTCTCCCTCCTCCGATGGCATCATTATCACGTTTAAGAGCCGCCGCACATTGGTGTTTAGTTGCCTGCCCTTTACAAATCCCGTCTGGTCCTCGTGGATTACCCCCAGGACACAGTCCCTGTGATGAACGGTTACTGCCTTATCATCATGTAAGGTGATGTCCCCTTTAAGACCTGGCTTGGAACACTGGGGACTCCGCCTCTGGCTCCACCCATCTGGGAGCCATACATAAAGGCCTGCCTCATGGTCTGTGTAACAGTCAGCTCTCGTCTCTAGCTGTAGTATAGTTATGAGTCTAATAAAGCCTTCTTTACAGTTTAATCTCTAAGCGTCATTATTGAGGGTACCTCAATTTATTAGACTAAACTAGATTCAGGATGGACGCAGGCCTAAAACCAGAGAAGCTCAATCTGGAAGCACGAACGCCGGAGGCAAAGGAAATTTTTAAATACTGGCTGCGGTGCTTCGAGGCCTACCTGGACTCCGCAGAGATTCCCATCCTAGGGCCACGCAAGCTGCGTCTACTCCACGCCCGGGTGAGTCACAGAATCTCCGCCACGCTCGAAAAGGCGACGACTTACGAGGAAGCGATTGAGTTGCTCCGCAAGCAGTTTGTCAAACCCGTCAATGAGGTGCACGCCCGGCATCTGCTCTCTACCTGCCGGCAGTGCTCGGGGGAATCGTTCGACGAGTTTGTTGAGAAACTCACCGCGCTTGCCAGGGACTGTGACCATCAGGATGTGACAGGGAAGTCCATATGAACCTGCATATCAGAGATGCTTTCGTGTCCGGCATCCGCTCGACCTACATCCGGCAGCGGCTGCTCGAAAACGGGACAAAAGACCTCCAGGAGACGCTAACACTCGCCTCCTTGCTGGAGGTGGCCCGACATAACTTGGGTACGTATCCCGCGGACTCTGCCAGCCCCGGCCGGACTTCCTCAGACTCAACCGTATTACAGGCCTGTGCCACGCGGCGACCCGCTCACCATGGGGGCACACCATGCTACTTCTGCGGGCAGGGCCAGCACCCATGCCCACGCTGCCCAGCCCGCTCCGCGATCTGCAGCGACTGCGGGAAGGGCACTTTGCGAGGGTCTGCCTGGCCAGACCCAGGGACCAGAAAAACAAAGAACAGCCGGCCCGAAAATCAGGCTCTCAGGCCCGCAGGCCTCGCAATGCTGCTGCGCACCGACCCGACACGCCCTCTTCTGACGCGTCATCAGCCTCATACGAATCATTGGAGCGGCCATCTTCTCGACCCGACACGTGCGACCGACGGCAGCGGCCATTTTACGAGTCCGACTCGGCTGACGACTCCGACTACCCGCGACTGGGTGCGATCACCCTCGATCAAACTCGGCCAAAACACCTGCAGAACTCCATGATGCAGGTCCAGGTCAACGGGCACGACACTGCATGCCTCTTCGACTCCGGGAGCACGGAGAGCTTTATCCACCCTGAAACAGTAAGGCGCTGCTCCCTACGCACCCATCCCGCATCCCAAACCATAGCCCTCGCATCTGGGTCCCACTCGGTACAAATCACGGGGTACTGTATTGCGGATCTCTCGTTCCAGGGTGCCAAATACACCCGTTTCAAATGTTATGTCCTCCCTCACCTCTGTGCCCCCCTGCTGCTCGGACTGGATTTCCAGTGCAGCCACCGAAGCCTGACACTGAAGTTCGGCGGACCCTTGCCCCCCCTCACGGTGTGCTGCCTTGCGACACTGAAAGTCGCACCCCCCTCTCTATTCGCTAACCTCACTCCTGACTGTAAGCCCGTCGCCACCAGGAGCCGGCGCTACAGTGCCCAAGATATGGCTTTTATCAAGTCAGAGGTCCAGCGTTTACTGGGAGAGGGGGTCATCGAGGCTAGCAACAACCCTTGGAGAGCGCAAGTGGTGGTAGTCCGGTCCGGGGAGAAGAAACGGATGGTCGTGGATTATAGCCAGACCATAAACCGATTCATGCAGCTTGATGCGTACCCCCTTCCTCGCATCGCGGAAATGGTAAATCGGATCGCCCATAACCGAGTCTTTTCCACGGTCGACCTCAAATCTGCATACCACCAGCTCCCCATTCGACCAAAAGACCGCCCCTATACTGCCTTCGAAGCAGCCGGCCGGCTCTTCCACTTCCTCAGGGTCCCCTTTGGTGTCACAAATGGGGTCTCCGTCTTTCAAAGGGCGATGGACCAAATGGTGGACCAGTACGGTTTGTGGGCTACATACCCGTACTTGGACAATGTCACCATCTGCGGCCATGATCAGCAGGACCATTGCGCTAACCTCAAAAAGATCCTCCAGACCGCCCGAGCCCTTACCCTGACCTATAACGAGGGCAAATGCGTTTTCCACACCACCTGGCTGGCCATCCTCGGCTATGTCATGGAAGACGGGGTCCTAGGTCCCGACCCCGACCACATGCGCCCCCTTAAGGAACTCCCTCTCCCCCGCAGCCTCAAGGCCCTCAAACGGTGCTTGGGGCTTTTCTCTTATTACGGCCAGTGGGACCCCAAGTATGCGGACAAAGCCCGCCCACACCTAAAGACCACCACTTTTCCCCTCTCGGCTGAGGCTCAATTGGCCTTCAACCGCATCAAGGCTGACATCATCAAGGCCGCCATGCATGCGGTGGACGAAACCATCCCTTTCCAGGTAGAGAGCGATGCATCAGACATCGCCCTGGCTGCTACCCTCAATCAAGGAGGCAGACCAGTAGCGTTCTTCTCCCGAACCCTCACCGCCTCCGAGGTTCGACACTCTGCAGTCGAAAAGGAGGCACAAGCCATTGTGGAGGCTGTGCGGTGCTGGAGACACTACCTCGCCGGTAGGAGGTTTACCCTCGTCACCGACCAACGGTCGGTCGCCTATATGTTCGATAACACGCAACGGGGCAAAATAAAAAACGATAAAATTTTGAGGTGGAGGATCGAACTCTCCACCTACTCGTACGATATCAAGTATCGTCCAGGGGAGCTCAACGAGCCCCCAGATGCCCTGTCCCGCCTGCAAGCCATCCAAAATGACGTCTGCCACCCGGGGGTTACCCGGCTCGTCCATTTCATCAAGTCCCGCAACCTACCTTACTCAACCAAGGAGGTCAATTCCATGGTCAGGACCTGCCAAGTCTGTGCGGAGTGCAAACCGCACTTCTATCGGCCAGACAAGGTTCGGCTCGTGAAGGCCTCGGGCCCCTTTGAGCGACTGAGCGTGGACTTCAAGGGGCCCCTCCCATCCACCAACCGTTATGCCTATTTCCTCACCGTGATCGATGAGTTCTCCCGTTTCCCATTCGCCATTCCCTGCACCGACATACCTCAGCCACGGCGATAAAGGCACTGCACAGCATCTTCACCCTGTTCGGTTTCCCTGCTTATATCCACAGTGATCGGGGTACATCGTTCATGAGCGATGAACTGCGTCAGTATCTGCTCAGCAAAGGCATCGCCTCGAGCAGAACGATCAGTTATAACCCACGGGGAAACGGGCAGGTGGAGAGGGAGAACGCGACCGTGTGGAAGGCTGTCATTCTGGCCCTGCGGTCGAGAAATCTCCCAACCACCCGCTGGCAGGAGGTCCTACCCGATGCCCTACACTGCATTAGGTCACTCCTCTGCACGGCCACGAATGAGACCCCGCACGACCGATTGTTTCTCTTCCCCAGGAAGTCTACCTCCGGGGTCTCGCTTCCACCTTGGCTGATGGCTCCGGGACCTGTTCTTCTCCGGAGGCACGCGAGGAGCCATAAAACGGACACCCTGGTTGAAAAGGTCCGACTGCTCCACGCCAACCCCAGTTATGCCTACATGGAGTACTCCGACGGCAGGCAAGATACGGTTTCCCTCCGGGATCTGGCACCCGCTGGATCCTCCACCACAGACGCCCTTTCCCGCGCCGTGTCCCTGCAGGACCTGTCGCCCCCTACAACACACCCCCTTCCGGCCCTACCACCCATTGGTGAGCTCCTACTGCACCCCCCCTTTACACACCCCGCCGGCTCCGGCTCCGCTACCCCCGGCCCTGCCTAGTTCCTCTGCCCCGACCCGGACCGAAGCTCCGACCGCTGTGCTCCCGGATGTGCCCTCAACCAGGACGTCCGTGCCCGCCGCAACACCGCCCGAATTGAAGAGGTCGAGGAGGACGATCCGGCCACGGAGACGGATGGACCTATGATGGCACTTCACCCCTGCCGGACTCCTCTTTAAACAGGGGGTGAATGTGATGAACGGTTACTGCCTTATCATCATGTAAGGTGATGTCCCCTTTAAGACCGGGCTTGGAACCCTGGGGACTCCGCCTCTGGCTCCGCCCATCTGGGAGCCATACATAAAGGGCTGCCTCATGGTCTGTGTAAAGTCAGCTCTCGTCTCTAGCTGTAGTATAGTTATTAGTCTAATAAAGCCTTCTTTACAGTTTAATCTCTAAGCGTCATTATTGAGGGTACCTCAGTCCTCGATCCTCATGGCCAGCACTTTTGCCAGCAACTTTGCATCCACATTGAGGAGCGAGATCGGCCTGTACGATCCACATTGCAGTGGGTCCTTGTCCCGCTTTAGAATCAAAGAAATTGTCGCTTCCGACATTGTCGAGGGCAGAGTCCCCTCCTCTCTTGCCTCATTAAAGGTCCTCACCAGTAGAGGGGCCAACAGGTCTGGGTACTTCCTGTAGAACTCCACCGGGAATCCGTCCGGTCCCGGGGCCTTCCCCGCCTGCATGCTCACCAAACCCTTGCTCAGCTCCTCCAACCGAATTGGTGCCCCCAAACCAGCCACCTCTTGCTCCTCCACCCTCGGGAATCTCAGCTGATCTAGGAATCGTCTCATCCCCTCTTCCTCCGCTGGGGGCTGGGATCCGTACAGCTCTTCATAAAAGGCCTTGAATACCTCGTTTATTTTCGTCGCACTCCAAACCGTGGCTCCCCTTCCATCTTTGACTCCCCCTATTTCCCTCGCTGCCATCCTCTTACGGAGCTGGTGTGCCAGCATCCGACTAGCCTTTTTTCCATACTCGTAGGTCGCCCCCTACGCTTTCATCCACTGTGCCTCCGCCTTCCCTGTGGTCAACAGGTCAAACTCCATCTGGAGCCGTCGTCTTGGCCTCAAATGACACACGCTTTCCCACCAATATTGCCACCCCTCTATTCTTCACGTCCAGTCCCGAGTGGAATACCTGTCCTACCCATCCCTTTCTTAGCCTGACCTGGTCCGCCACCTTCAGGTGTGTCTCTTGGAGCATGGCCACGTCCGCCTTCAGTCCCTTTAAGTGCGCGAACACTCGAGCCCTCTTCACCGGCCCATTCAGGCCCCTCACATTCCACGTTATCAGCCGGATTGGAGGGGCTCTCACCCCCCTTCACGCCCCGCTGACTAGCCATCTCCTTTTCTGGGCCAGTCCCGTGTCCACGCCTCCCTCACCCTCCAGTCCCCCAGAGGGGGGATCCCCGTCCCGACCACCTCTTCTGTGTCCCATTCCCTTTCGGCCAGTGCAGCAGCAACCCTTCCCCCCCCCCCTTCCCCCCTCCCCTCCCCCCCCCCGCTAGACCCCTGTCTAGCTTTTTTGCTCCCCCCATGTCACTCCCGTAAGTCAGCTGAAGCCTGCTGACCCCGGCTTCCCCCGCCGTCCCATTGACCTCCCCGCGTGGGAGTCTCCCAATCCATATGCATTCCTTCGTTCCCCTTCCCGCCTTTCCAAAGCCCGCTCCACCCCCTCAGGCGCAGCTCCTGTCGCGGCCTTGTCTCTCTCCCCCAGCCCATGTAACATTTCCTGCGCGTGATTGACCCCCTATATACAACAACCATCACACATCAAACCCCAAAACATCCCCCCCACCCTCACAAACCCTCAGTTAGAGTCCAACTTTTCGGCTTGTACAAAGGTCCACGCCTCTTCAGGCGTTTCGAAGTAATAGTGCTGGCCCTTGTATGTGACCCACAGTCGCGCTGGCTGCAGCATTCCGAATTTCACTTCTTTCCGGTACAACGCCGCTTTGGCCCGGTTGAAACCCGCTCTCCGCTTTGCAACCTCCGTGCTCCAGTCCGGGTATATTCGGATCTCTGCATTGTCCCACTTACTGCTCCGCTCCTTCTTGGCCCATCTCAGGACCCACTCTCTGCCCGTGAACCGGTGGAACCTCACCACCATTGCCCTTGGCGGCTCACTTGCCTGGGGCTTCTTCGCCAGCACCCGATGTGCCCCGTCCAACTCCACCTCTTGTGTAGCACCTCGTTCTGCTCCACTCTCACCGCCAGGCCCACGAGCTCGTCCTCGTTCTGACTGACTCTTTTCTGTACCTCCTGGATCTTAGCTTCGTGGGCCTTCTGGGTGATCCTGAGTCCTTCAATTGCCGAAAGCATAGGCGCCAACATCTCCTTGCGCATCTCCTCGCGCTGCTCCTCAAAGCAGCGCTTGATGAACTCCTGCAGCTCCCCTTTGTCCCTGGCCGCCGCCATTTTGTTTTCTTCCCCTCGCTTCTCCCATTGCTCAAGTGCCGCTCCTTTGGCCGTTACACTTCTGGTCCGTTTCATAGAAGTTGGAGGGGGACCTCTCTCTTTCCTTCCCCACGGGCTGCGTCAAAAAAAAAAAGTTCCGTTGGGGCTCCTCTAACGAGCCCGAAAGTCCGTGGTAGCGGGAGCTGCCGAATCGTGCGGCTTAGCTCCACATAGCCGCAACCGGAAGTCGAGAGGGAATACTTTTGGCAGTGTTCGCTTCACCAGTCTGCCCCAAAAAGTCTATGGAAACTCCTGAAAAAGGTCTGGGAGTCCGTTCCAGACGGGAGCTGCCGAATGCGCGACCTACTCCTCCATGGCCACCATCGGAAGCCTCGTCCCTGCTTCTTCAATGGCCTTGGTAGATCTTTTCACAGTTGTTCCCTCTGCTGCTAGAATTCACCTTTGATAGAGTCAAGTCAGATTGCAGCTTTAAGCTTGTCCTTCCCCCGCCTGCATGCTGGAAGAGGCCCTGTTTATCCTGTTGCAGCCACATCTTTTACTGTTTCTGCCGGGTCTGGTAGCCAAAAGACATAACATTCCTGGGGGACACTGTCAGGGGAATGCTGCAGTCTTCTTCCCACACCGGGAAATGTCAAACAAATGCCGTGGGGGCCCTGTAAAAGAACCCAAAAGTCCGTTCCAAGCGGGAGCTACCGAATATGCGACCTAGCTCTGCATAGCCGCACCCGGAAGTCTTGATATCCATTGTTACACGCACAAAAAGTAAATAGTATTGTTGAGCGTAGACACTTCGTTGAAGTTTTTTATCGTGTACTCATCAGGACAATCGCAAGACTACCAAAGTCAAGGGAAGCAACAACTTTATACTGTACATGAAGAGCGTGCTGATCGCTGATTGGCTGGCAAATGGGCTCCGTCTGGTCGAGGCATTGCCAGGGAGAATGCACCAGTTAATGGTTACTGACAGTCAACTGCCAAACATTGTTTGATAATTTCAACCAGCCAGCTTGACTCTGATGGGTCGAGGCATTGTCCTGAGGAATGAACTAGAGAATGGCTATCATTTATTTTGTTTAGCTGAAACAGGCGCAATGTGAGTGCATTGCTTCTAAATAACAACCTTGTGCAAGAATTTGCACAGGGTTATGTTAATAGTTAGAATCACGACAAGAGCTGGAGAATGACCATCATGCAACAACAATATTAGTGACCAATGAACAGATAGCCACTCTTTTAAGACCTCCAAACAGCCATAGAAGTAGTTCAAAGACAATACATTTTACTGCTAATGGAGGACATGGATGGTGCTGTACAAAAGGGGTTAACAAAAGGGATAACAGCTACTCTCCTTCTGGCTAAGAAGCAGTTTGATGGTGGTGGACATACTTTCCTATCCTAGAACACCACCTCACAAAAATAAAGTGGATTCGGTTGTCACCTGCTGGATGGAGGTCAAGTATTCAGACTTGCTAATCTTTTGTGCATGATCACCCCAGACCTTCTGCCATAAATTAAGGCTGAGAATGAATGGTCCGGGGAAAAAAAATTTAGAACCAAAATCTGGGATTAGGACAAAGTGAAAGAATCTGACATCAGAAGCAAACATAAGGCGGTGTAGCGAGAGAAACATGGTACTTGCAACAGCCAAAGAACATGTATGTGGAAGAGATGAGAAACACTATCAAACATAGAATGATGCAGAAGGAGACTATTTTGTGCATTGTGGTAGATATTTGAAAGAGTGATCCATGCCCCTTCCCCCATGGTCCTGCAACATATCATATAGAACATAGAACAGAGAACATACAGTGCAGGAGGCCATTCAGCCCATTGAGTCTGCACCGACCCACTCAAGCCCTCACTTCCACCCTATCCCCGTAACCCAATAATCCCTCCTAACCTTTTTGGTCACTAAGGCCAATTTATCATGGCCAATCCACCTAACCTGCATGTCTTTGGACTGTGGGAGGAAACTGGAGCACCCGGAGGAAACCCACGCAGACACGGGGAGAACGTGCAGACTCCACACAGACAGTAACCCAGCAGGGAATCGAACCTGGGACCCTGGCGCTGTGAAGCCACAGTGCTATCCACTTGTGCTACTCTGCTGCCCTTCAATCCTCTTCAATCATTCATAAAATTTTCTTTTGAAAGTTGTTAAATCCCACCACCCGTTCAAACACATTGCTGTGGGTCTGGAGTCACGTGTAGGTCAGACCAGGTAAGGACGGTAGAGTTCCTGCCTTAAAAGACATTAGGGAACCAGGAGG
Source organism: Scyliorhinus torazame (assembly GCF_047496885.1). Lineage (NCBI taxonomy): Eukaryota > Metazoa > Chordata > Chondrichthyes > Carcharhiniformes > Scyliorhinidae > Scyliorhinus > Scyliorhinus torazame. Next base: position 177,810,157 of record NC_092723.1, on the reverse strand, counting down.
GGGTTTTTACAACAGTCAAGGATAGGTTCATGGTCACCATTGCTGAGACTAACTTTATGTTCCAGATTTTTAAATTCAAATCCTGCCAGCTGCCATGATGGGGTTTGAACCCTTGTGCTCAGTACATTAGCCTGTATTAGGAAAACAAAGGTAGTTTTAAAGGATTTATATTTGTATTGGTAAACAGTAGACATAAGCTATAGTTTCAAGTGGGTTCAATTTAATGTTTCCGCACCTGGAGGAATAAAAGTTAGGTCCATGCTGGACAAAGGTGTTTGTATGTGTTGGTTTCAATTCTAACTGTGATTCTATTGTGCTCACAGAGGGCTACGGCATGAACAGTAAATCGAAGTAAGGGGTTGCTTAGCAACTGAGGATCCTTGTAAAGACAACAAGTCTTTCAAGTTTGGTTATAGCTGAATGTGTTGATAATTGGAGACAGGCCACTGATGAATGAACCTCTCTTAACTCTGCCAGGAGAAACTGAACAGGCCAAGGAAGTTGCACAGATGCAAGCTTCATAAGGAACAAGGTACAATCCAAATAACCAGTGAATTGGAACAGAAAGAATGTTTAAGTCGACTGAGGTTAAATGAACAGAGACCAAGGTGTTGTTCAGGAGAATTCAAGGAAGAGTAAACAAAGTATTCTGTGTTAAAGAGACAATTACAGTAATTAGATTTGAATTGGGACAGAGGTAGATGAAACATTTTATGTCATTTTAATACAGTCTGGGAATCAAGAGTTCAAGCAAATGTGAGCAGATTGTATGACAGTCAAGACCAAGAAATCCTAAAATGGTTGGTGTGAAATCCTGGACTGGATCAGCTGTTAAAAGTGGAGCAGAAATGTTGTTCGAAAGTGTGATTTGGAAAACCTGGACTGTGTTTCATAATGCAAACCACCGAGGCAAAGCATTATTATGAGAAAAATTTTAAAACATGTTTTTGAAAATGGTGTTTGGAAACTCATGTGGCAATCATCTGGGGAATTCTGAAGAGAAAACCACAGACACTATCTTGGGTTCAGAGGGAGTGGGTATTTGACCACAGTCATCTTGTTCGCTTAAAAGGGACTTTTTGTGTTAATGAGGCCATTGTATCATAAGATGTACTTTGTAATCCATATTAATCATTAAATTTGTGTGTATTTGTTCAGCTAAGGGAGAGTAAAGGAGTGTTTTATTATAATTCAATTTTTCATGTTTAATAAATGTTTTTCCTAATTGTTAAAACTAAATTAGTGATCCTGTGACTGTTCCTCCATGTTTTATTTTTACAATGTAAAAGTTACAGTCTTTTGAGCCAGGATTCCATTCTGAGATCTTCCAATCCACTTAAAACATCAATTGCTATCATAACACCTGAATCTCTGAATTGCTAGTTCAGTGACATTACCACAATGCTGCCATCTCCCCCTAGTATATCACAGAATCACAGAAAAATACAGTACAGAAGCGGCCATTGCCCACCAAATCTGCCCTGACATATGAAAAACACTTGACCTACCTATCTAACCCCATTTGCCAACACGTGGCCCATAGCCTTGAATGTTATGGCGTGCCAAGTGCTCATCCAGATACTCTACCACCCTCCCAGGCAGTGCATTCCAGGCCGTCACCACCCTCTGGGTAAAAAATAAATTCCTCAAATCCCCCCTAAACCTTCTGCCCCTCACCTTGAACTTGTGTCCCCTTGTAACTGACCCTTCAAGTAAGGGGAACAGCTGCTCCCTAGCCACCCTGTCCATGCCCCTCATAATCTTGTACACCTCGATCAGGTCGCCCCCTTAGTCTCCCCTACTCCAATGAAAACAACCAAAGCCTATCCAACCTCTCTACATAACTTAAATGTTCCACCCCAGCCAACATCTTGATAGGTTAGTGCCTTAAAATGTTGAGTGTACATCAAATAAGGATTGGATTTGCTACTTCTGTTTCTGGAAGTATAAACAGGATACAGAAGCATAACATTATTTTGTTCCATTGTTCTGACTTTATCTCCTGTTCAGGTGGATTTTATTTATCACTGATGCTTTACCATGTGCACCAAACCAAAGGTTCTCTATTTTGAAAGAAAAGTTGCCAACTTGTCAAAAAAAAGAGGAAAAGGTTTTTTATTCCATGAAATATGATGCATCACATAGATTTATTTTTATAAAACCACATTTGATGTAACACTTTACGTTCATTTTAAATTTCAATGCAATGCTCCAAACTTTCTTTTACAATATTTATTCTCTTTCATTTTATAAATGTATATTTTTCTCTCTATTTGTGTACATCAGTCTCCCCTAAGCCACACACCAATAGTATTCAAGAACGAATGGAATTGAGACAATATTAGCAGGGATATTGTGTAACCCCTGAGATTTGGGAATATTTGACACTGCTTTTGGTACATTCGAATGTGTTAGCAATAGTAGAAGTGTACAACAAAATGTTTTGCTGTCTATAAGTCAGAGAGGAAACCGCTGTGCAGAGTGAATAGAACAGAAGGTAACTAGAGCCCACAGGACCAAACTTTAAGTAGATTGTCACTGAATGAATTGTCCCTGTGGCTTCAGTCTCCCTCTGTTCCCGCTAAGAACCATATGTAACAATGTTGGAAAGAAGCATTCACAAATGTTCCTTACGGCTCCCGAAAACCAGAGAATGCAGGAATGGTCCTGATGAGTCTCTGGCAGGTGAAACCAATTGGATGGACTTTATGACAACTATAGGTTTTTTTTCTATTCGTTCGTAGGATCTGTAGGTTGCTGGCTGGGCTAACATTTATTGCACATCCCTCATTGCCCCTTGAGAAGGGGGTGGTGAGCTGCCTTCTTGAACCGTTGCCGTCTGTGTGGTGTAGGTACACCTTCAGTGTTGTTAGGAAGAGAGTTCCCAGATGTTGACCCAGCTGCAGTGAAGGAACGGCCGATATATTTCCAAGTCAGGACGGTGTGTGGCTTGGAGATGAACTTGCAGGTGGCGCTGTTCCCAGGTATCTGCTGCCCTTGTCCTTCTAGGTGTCAGGAATTGTGTGTATAGAAGATGCTAACTAAGAAGGCTGGGTGAGTTCCTGCAGTGTGTCTTGTGGACGGTACACACTGCTGCTGGATTGTAAACTGGCCAAACAAAATATCACTTCCCCAAAAGTTATATCAGCAGACATTCTCACACATATAACCTCATTCTCTGCTCAACAAGCATGATACCAATCTATGTTTCTTGCCTTTCAATAAAAGCAAGTCACAGTAGGGGCTGGTTTAGCTCAATTGGCTGGACAGCTAGTTTGTGATGCAGAGAATGGCTACCAATATGGGTTCAATTCCTGTACCAGCTGAGGTTATTCATGAAGGCTCAACCTTGTCCCTTGCCTGAGGTGTGGTGTTCTCAGGTTAAATCACCACCAGTCAGCTCTCCCCCTCAAAGGGGAAAGCAGCCTATGGTCATTTGGGCCTATGGTGAGTTTACATTATCGTATTTATATAATTGCCTTTTAGAAAATGTCCCAAGGCACATAATAAGAGATAAGACAATTGCCCACCGAGCCACCTGAGAAATTAAGGCTGGTGACTAAAGGGTTGGTTAAGGACCTAGGTTTTAAAGAGCATCTTAGAGGGGAAAAGTTAGAGAGTTTTAGGGAGGGAATTCCAGAGCTTAAGAGCTGTGGCAGCTGAAGCCATGGTGACTCATTGCAGATTGAGGACACGCTCTCCTCATCCAAACATTCTGCTAGCACTCTTCTTCCTCTTCCTCAATTCAAACAGGCACTTTTCTCTCATCTAATCCAATTCAAGCAAGTATTCCTCTTCCACCATTCTTTCCTCGCCCACCAGAAGCTCAAGGTGTCACTTATCTCCCACCAACTACTCCATTCTTTCCTCCAGCCACCCCCTACCCCATTCCAAGTCAATATTGGTATTAGATCTTTCTATGAATCTCACTTCAAACTGATACTTACATCCTCCACTACCCCAAAACACCACACCCACCTTTTCCTCTCATCCTCCTAAAGCAACACTCAACTTTCACTTCTCATTGCTCCCTCTTTGTCATCCATTTCACCCTTCACCCCTCATTGCTGTCCATTCCCTGTCCGTTTTGTATCTCTCCCCTTTGTTGCTTTTTACTCCTTCAACTTGCTCCACCTTCTCAGTCAGAGGCACACCTATTCTCACTGCTGTCATTAATAGATTGGGACAGGTAGCTTTTTACAATGCTGTTCATCCAATGCTGCCAAGACCAGAAGGAATCCCTGTCTCTAGAAGTGGAAGTTCCTGTTCATGAAAGTTCCCATCTGCAACGAGCAGGGCAGGAATTCTGGCCACCCACAGCAACAGTGAAGAGTGACACTGAGGAGAGTGGGATTTGGCTGTTCGTGCCAGCAACATGGAGAAATGCCAGTGAGGGGATTGGGTGGGGTGAGTGCACCTATCACTTTCAGGGGCTGAAGTGAGCAGACATTTCTCCCCTGAAGAAGTGCATTTAGGGAACGTAGATACATGCCCAGGCAAAAGGAGGTAGGCATGATCATTGCTTATAGTTTTCCATATTGTTATGGGCCAGTGTTTAGAGAACCCCAAAGTGTATCATGGAGTTCACCTGACCCACAACTTTTAATAGATTGTGGTATGGGGAGCACACGGCCCACTCTACAGGTGTTAAAATTTTTCAAGCAAAACAATGTTTATTCTATGAACTCAAGTTAACCTTTTTGAAACATAGTGAACATCTTAGCAACCATCAATTCAAATACAACCCCCAAAGAATACAACGCTAAGTAATCCTTAATAACTTCCCAAACAACATCCAGAAGACAGAAGAAACACCTTTGAACAGAAGCACATCAGGTTTACATTCACTACTGAGAACATTTATAATTCTGAATTCACCAAATGATCAAGAGATAGTCTTTTGATGGCAGAGAGAACAGCAGTACACCTGCTTGGTCTGGCTTCAGCTCTAACACTGAAAATGAAACTAAAACACACCCTGCAGCAAACAGCCTAAAACAAAAGTAAAAAGCTGACAGACAGCCCAGCTCCACGTACACTCTGACATCACTGATAAACACCAATTTCTTAAAGGTACATTTCTTAAACACCTATTTCTTAAAGGTACTCTCACATGACAATATCCAGTCTAAACTAGTTACCAGGAAATAAAAAGATATTTCAGGAATGATCCTCTTAAATCTCAATATCGAACAAGCACTTTATGTTAATTGGTTGGCATTAGGCTATTTCCTATGAAAACAGACAGCAAAAGCCAGACAACTCAGTCCTCTCTCACATTACTCTCAATGAATGATTGCACAGCTCACTTCTTACAGATAAACCTATCTTAACCTATTGGAAGTCAAAAATGGAGCAGTGAGATTGCATTTCTAAAAATGAGACATTTTCTAAAAATGAACTGGCATTCATTTCATTTCCTTATTGTAACTAAAATCCACAAGGGGCCATTTTGTGACTGAGGAAATAGAACTTGGCTTTTGAAATTTTGTGTCGATTTGTGTCCATCTCCATCTTTGAACAAGAAAATTTTACAGCACTTCAAAAAATATATATTTAATGGGATATGGGTGTCATTGGCAAGGCCAACATTTGTTGTCCATTGCAGACAAGCGATGACCACATTGTTGTGAATCTGGGTCCACACATAGGCCAGACCTGGGTAAAAACAGCAGATTTCCTTTAAGGGCGTGAGTGAACCAGATGGGTTTTTACAACAATTGGCCACAATTTCATGGTCATTATTAGACTTTTAATGCCAGATTTTTATTGAATTCAAAGTTCACCATCTGCTATGGTGGGTTTTGAACCCACATTCCCAGAGCATCACCCTGGGTCTCTGCATTACTGGTCCAGTGAAACTTCACGGCTGTCTCTAGTCAAAACCAGCCATTTAGCCTAATTGATCTATAAAAGGCTTTCTGCCCCACAAGTCCCAATAAACAACAGGAACTTGAGCCAAATGTTATTTTTCCTTGATCCATTATGTCTATTCTATCGAAAAATGAAAGTTCTGTGCCAAGGACCCCAAAAATGTTAAACTATGATGATGGTTTAAATAGTGACATACCACTACCACACCACCTGCCCCTAAACCGGGTGGGTGCCCAATCAGATTGGAGATTAACCTGCTATTGAAACTTCATCCCCTCCCTCACTGGGAAATGCTCCAATTATTAAAATATCCTTGTGCATGTCCCTCTGCAGTCTCGTCTTTCTGTGGGGCCCCCGGGGATAGTGTCAACTGTTTGATCCCCAAAAGATTGGGACTGAGATTAAACAGATACACACATCTGTAAATTCTCTGAAGGTCAGCGGGAACAGGTAACTGAATTGGATGATCAACCATGATCATAATGAATGGCGGAGCAGGCTCGAAGGGCCGAATGGCCTCCTCCTGCTCCTATTGTCTATGTTTCTATGTCCCATTTGTAGAAAAGGGAATACATTGTCCAAGATGAAGAATGGTGCCCCGTATTCACCAAATAAAACTTAACGGTTTATCCATCCGAATCCACCCAATTAAGATTCCGGATAAAACATTTCCAGCCTCTGAACTTCTGCAAATAATAATTATGTATCTTTCCCCAACGTTCAAGTAAGAAAATAAAAGTCGATGGACTGACTTCCCTGAGTTCGGGGCTCAGGGCTTCACGTTCCAGTCCTGTTGCTGAGTACTGATTGAGCTGTCAACCTGTTCAATAATTCAACCGCTAATTTTCTTCAACTATTGTCTTTTTTGAAGTTGTAACCCGATTTCTGATGGGAATGCAATGGGTTTTTTTTCCCCCAGAAAGGGTTATGATGGATTTATGTTTAGGGAGATTGACAATGGGTTGGTTCGGATTTGTATTGGTTCATGATTAAGATGTTTCCAATCAGCCTGCAATTCCAGCCATAGTTCAGTAACCCGCTTTGAATTTTATGTTCCCCTATGTTAAGGGTCTCTAACCCCCTCCATCCTCACTTGGTTAAAGGTGGGTCTCAATAAAGTGAAATTAACCTATTTGGCTGGATCTCTTCATGTCGCTGACTGTAAGTGGGAATCACAAGAGATCTTGCGAATAAATAAGATTTTCATTGTTCTTTTCCCCCCCCCTCCAATCTCGAATCAGTCTGAACTGACAGATTTGTTACAAACATTAGCTTTCGGAGCGCTGCTCCTTCCTCAGGTGAATGAAGAGGTAGATTCCAGAAACACATATATAGACAAATTCAAAGATGCAAGACCATGCTTAGAATGTGAGCATTTGCAGTTAATTAAGTGTTTACAGATCCAGAGATGGGGTAACCCCAGGTTAAAGAGGTGTGAATTGTACCAAGCCAGGACAGTTGGTAGGATTTCGCAGGCCAGATGGTGGGGGATGAATGTAATGTGACATGAATCCCAGGTCCCGGTTGAGGCCGCACTCATGTGTGCGGAACTTGGCTCGAAGTTTCTGCTCCGCGATTCTGCGTTGTCACGCGTGTGTCCAAAAGCTAGTGTTTGAAACAAACCTGTTGGACTTTAACCTGGTGTTGTAAGACTTCTTACTGCGCCCACCCCAGTCTAACGCCGGCGTCTCCACATCAGTCTGAACTGCACACGGAACCCTAATAATTACAACCCTGCTCCCTCCTGGCTGAAACCACTGGGATGAAATGATTCCAGCTCCACGATTGCTGACGGCACCGCCCACACATCTCCCGATGTCATCCGATACGAAAAAAACCTTTTGTCATTTCCAGGACTAGCTATCGAATGGCACACGCAATGTTCGCGGAGCGGAGTTATATCTTAAAAGAGTTCTAACCATCCAGGAACGATGTAACACATTGAAGTGTAAATTCATGGGGAGGATTACAAAGTCCCCCGTTATGAGGGGTGGGGGGTCTGGGCTGGAGTCCAGCATTATCTTTAACTGCCAGCGTGAAATAAAGTCATTTTCACTTTCGGTGTTCGGGGCTTTTATAACAAAAAGGTGAGCAAATGTTGATGTTACTACAGTGGGTGAAAAGAAAAGGTATGCAGGATAACTAACTGGTGGGGTCAATATATAATCTCCATTATATTCCTTAGCATTGACATGTCCAGCATCACAAATCGTTTAAAAGCCCCCGGTGCAGAAGGAAAGAGTTTAATTGAGACAAGACCTCCCCACCTCCCTTTCACACAATGAACTGGATGCTTGCCCTGACCAGCACTGAGCAACTGCCTGCAAATCCATCTACCTGCTTTTTGCTCGCCCCCTGCTGTTACCGGGCCCATGCCCACATATTTCAGCCATTTCCAAACTTATTGACACAAGCCAGCCAAGTGCACTTCCATCAGAGTTGGTTGCAACCACGTTTTATTTTGTAATCTATTCATACACCGACTTCGGATCTTTAAACGGTCCCAAGTGAAATCAATTCGCGCGTTTTCTTTCTCTGAGAGATATTGCATATATGCACTAAGTCACTCCAAAAAGTAAAAACTTACTTCCTTTCCCTGCAAACGAACGGCTCGGCTTCACTGAATTAGGGCTCTGTAGGATCCATACAACAATCTACAGCTTTTCAGTGGTTGTGTGTATGTGTTAGCTAATCCAGGGTACAGCTAAATTTCCTGAAGTCCCGCCCCCTCAGCTATTGTTCTATTTTTATTGGAACAGAAATATTCTGTCGCCTTTAGTGGAGGAGAATTCCCCTATTTCTTTTACACAAACCTCCCATAGCCGTTTGGAGGAAATCCCCACATCATTCAAAGTAGGTGTCAATTCAGAAAAAGATTGGGGTTCAGTCAATAGATGTTCATGTTATGTTTAGTTTACCGTAAATATCTCAGACCGGTAGAAAAAAATAAAATTCCATTGTATACGTGTGCGAATATCAGCCCACTCAACTCTTCAGAGGGGATTCTACCGGTTCACTTTGGCAACAGAAGGCTGCTTTGATATTTAGCAATGGGTTTTAGCAATGGTGTTTATTTTTAAACAAATGACTATGTTCATAGTTTACATCTTGGCTGTAAAATGTTTTGGTTCCTGAAATCAGTGTCATCAAGGACTTTCAACAAAGGTAGTTTATTTCTAAACTCAATAGCTATAAACAATACTTGTGCCTTGCCCGCGATCCTGCGGTAGGTCCCACGCTCCCCACCACGTGGCCTCTTATGTATCCGGATTATCACGTTCTCACGTGACCACTCTGCCAACAGTACCCCAATGTATTTCCCCCAAAAGAAAACTGCATGGCCCTGGATTGGCTTCATAAGTAAGGTCAATTTCAATGCGTCCACCGTCCCAATAAGATATGCCCTGGAAGAAATACGACGAGTTGCAAATTGTTGGATGATTTGTAGAGTTTCAGGGAAAGGATGGCCCACCATCATGAGTTTAGTGAAATCGTTACAGTACAATTTGGGCATTTATTTGAAAACTAAAGTCACCATAGAGAATTAAATTACTACTGCAGTCAAATACCTTTTCAATGAGCAGATTTACTTCCTGTAATACCATCCAACCTCTCCACCCTGGACAGGGTGCAATTAAAATAGTTGCACCTCAATGCTGCAAGTAGTAAATTGTTCTTGGAGGTATTTCTATGTTATGTTTAAAAATTCTTGCTCATTCTTCTTTTCTCTCAATCTTAACCAAGTCTTTCTTTGCTTCTATTTTTCCCTACTCGCTTTGATGAAAATTCACCCTATTTGCTTTTCTGTCATTCCTCCCAGTCTTTTAGAATCCATAAATCGCATTGGTTAAGGAGATGATCTCTCCCGTTAGTAATGTGGGAAGTTATTGAGATTAACAGTGAATTTGAGATTGAAATAAAATGACAAACAAGTAATAAGACTAGCAGGCATTTAGAGGAATAATGAGATGTGAGTTGCCCTGTAACAAGATTAGTAGGATTCTAGAGACATTGAGGTGTGAATGGCCATATCAGAAACACTTTGTTTTGACCAGAGATCAGTAGGGTTACACAAATGATAAATTCTAAAGGCAGGGAATTTGAGAGAGGTAAACAGCAGAATCCACAGAGGGGAATATCAAAGAGACAAAACGTATAACTGCTAGAACCCTCATTGGGGAGGGAAGCTAGTTTTCCATCCAACAGTCAGACAGGCCAGTTCCATCTGTGACCTGAGCCACAGGAACCTGTTCCATCTAACATTTAGAGATACTTCAGATTTCAGATATTCTCTTCTAAAAGACGCAGGTTTGTGCCGTTGCTGAACCAGGAAGAGATGGTTTCCCAGACTTGGTCACCTAAGTGGTACTCTGTGGTAACTATTAACTGGATTTGACCTATGGGTGGCACGGTAGCACAGTGGTTAGCAATGTTGCTTCACAGCACCAGGGTCCCAGGTCCAGCTTGGATCACTGACTGCGTGGAGTCTGCACTTTCTCCCTGTGTCTGTGTGGGTTTCCTCCAGGTGCTCCAGTTTCCTCCCACAAGTCCCGAAAGATGTGCTTGTTAGGTGAATTGGACATTCTGAATTCTCCCTCTGTTTACCCAATCAGATGCTGGAATGTGGCGACTAGGGGATTTTCACAGTAACTTCATTGCAGTGTTAATGTAAGCCTGCTTGTGACAAAAAAAGATTATTATTATTAGAGTTACTAAAATTGGATGCTGCTTGGGAAAAGGGGTGTCTCAGTGAGTTCCGAGAATGTGGGTATATTTTGGAAACAAGATGTACTTCAGATAGCACAGTGTGTTTAGTTATTAATATACTTAAATGTCATATTGTATGTTAGGTTTTTGTTGTGTGTTTTTGTCTTTTCCTTTACTTAATAAATATTCTTTATTAATTGTTTACGCAGCGATCGGACTGGTTCTTCACTGAGTTGGACGCTGTTCCTCACATTATTCCAAGCAAATTATTCTTTAACGGCGTTCAAAAGGCATCTCGACAAACACATGGATAGGATGGATATAGAGAATATGGCACTAGGAAGTGCTGAGGGTTTTGGCCAAGGTTGGTATCATGACCGGTACAGGCTTGGAGGGCCGAAGGGCCTGTTCCTGTGCTGTATTGTTCTTTGTTCCTCTTTGTTCTCTAAAATAAACCACTAAGAACCATTGTTTGGGGTTTTGAGGCACTCTCACAGATAACATCAGTGAGGTTCTCAACACTCCTTCTTCACCAAGATCACACATTGACAGTTTGCACTTTCAGCAACTTTGTTTATTGTTTCCGGGGTATAGATGTCACTGACTAGGCCAGCCTATTTTAGCCATCCCTAATTGCACTTGAGAAGGTGGTGGTGAGCTGCTTTCTTGAGCTTCTGAAGTCCATGTAGTGTAGGTACATCCACAGTGCTGTTTGGAAAGGATTTCCAGGATTTTGATCCAGCGACATTGAAGGAACAATAATATTTCCAAGTCAGGATGGTGAGTGACTTGGAGGGAAACTTGCAGGAGGTGGTGTTCCAGGTATCTGCTCCCCTTGTCCTCCTAGATGGTAGAAGTTGTGGCTTTGCAAAGTACAGCCTAAGGAGCTTTGGTGAGTTCCTGCAGTGCATCCTGTAAATGGTACGCACGGCTGCCACAATTTGTCAGTGGTGAAGGGAGCGAATGCTTGTGGAAGGGGTACCAATCAAGCAGGGTTTCTTTGTCCTGGATGGTGTTGAGCTCCTTGACTGTTGTTGGAGCTGCACTCATCCAAGCAAGTGAAGAGTATTCCTTTACACTCCTGACTTGTGCCTTGTAGGTGGTGGATGGGCTTTGGGGAGTCAAGAGGTGAGTTACTCGCCAGCGGATTCCTAGCCTCTGACCTACTCTTGTAGCCGTAGCCATTATATTTATATGGCTGATCCAGTTTAGTTTCTGGTTAATGGTAACACCAAGATGTTGATAGTGGGGTATTCCGTGATGGCAATGCCATTGGTGCCATAATACCATTAACATGCAGAATAAAAAAAGTGAGCTGAAGGATGAAATCCAGAGACTAACTAATGGGGTACATCCCATGCCAGCAAAATCTGCACTATTATATCTTCCTAATGGAAGAGTTTACTGATGAATTACTCAGTCCAACAAACAGGGGAATATGATGGCTTCACCGGACGTTGATATGGGCATTCTTTGACATTCTTTGACACTTCCACAGCAAAACAAGGCGAGGGAAAATAAATTGACTACGCACAAAAAAAAACACCATCAAGAACAGGCACTGTTTGGTAAATGTAGTAAATTGTGTACAAATGATAAACCACTGTTACAATAAAAACTAGGCAAGTCCAACAGTTACACAAACAGGATTTTGCAACACCAAAGTGCAGTAACATGGGAAGCAGCACAAAGTACCTGAGCTGTAGACGGGTGAAGATTATTGGTGAGTGCACATCATCACAAGCAGTCCAGAGCAAATTCCTCCTCCTCCTATAGGTGCCAGGCCCGAAGAGGGCATTACAAACCATGGACTTCCATTGAATTGGTCCATGATTATTCTTGGCAAAGTACTGACCAGGAAACACTCCAGTTCAAACCCAATTACCAAATAGAAATATATTGAGCTTATCCCTTCACTAATATCGCTCAAAAATAAATCATTTCTAATTGTTTATAATTAATGCATTTCTCTGGTGTCATGTGAAATATGAAAGATGCTGGAGGAAAAACACTCCAGGAGTGACTAACACTGAAGGAATGGTTGATGGTGAACACAAGAAGTATTTCAAGATGGAGAGGTTACAAAGTTAAAGTGTGGCATTTATTTCTTTTACCATAAGAGCATCAATAATATCAAGCAAAGTATCACTGAATCAAAAGTTTTTCGTCTAAAATCAACAGCAAACAAAGCAACCAAAAAGGAACGCTGTCTGTATTAATCAGGCCGCCTTGCCCGTCAACTCGCATCACAAGACATGGAAAGGAACAACATTTATTATTTTGAAATAAGAAGCAAATTTAATTCCTTGCCACGTTGACATTTATAAAATAACAAAATGATTTAATTTTTAAAGTCTTTACCTTCCTTAAATTAGTTTTACTTTGCCAATTTCCTCCCTTTCCCTCCCACTCCTGAGGTATGAACTCTTTGGTAGGGTATGGTTCCATGTGACCCGTCATCCTCCCAATCTTTGACAAAGTGGTTATTATTCATAAGTGACACATGCCACTGTTGTATTGGCAGACGGTTTACCTGCAGGGTGCTTTATAGATAAGCCCGATCTTGTTCTGGGCAGATTTCCACACACATATAGTTCAGAAAGTGGCTGCTACATAGCAATTAGGTCAAGGAAAGTAGGCTAATATCCCCCTCCCTAGCCCAGAGTGCTAAACAATTGTAACACAGATGCTGCCAATTTGGCTGAAATCGTAATAATTATTAGGACTTTCTTTGTCTTTATTTGGCTTAATTGTGCATTTGGATAATCTTGTGAACCTTTGGGTGAGCTGGTCTCTCATTGAGAAAACTGCTTCGCTTATCCGCTGGCCTTTACATTTATCACCAAAATCAAAGGAAGAGGCGGGTATCATAAAATAGTAATGCCAGGGGCAGCACGGTGGCGCAGTGTTAACATTGCTGCCTCACGGCGCCGAGATCCCAGGTTTGATCCCGGCTCTGGGTCACTGTCCGTGTGGAGTTTGCACATTCTTCCCGTGTTTGCGTGGGTTCCGCCCCCGCAACCCAAAGATGTGCAAGGTAGGTGGATTGGCCACGCTGAATTGCCCCTTAATTCGAAAAAAATGAATTGGGCACGCTAAATGTAAAATAAAATTAAAATAATAAAATAGTAATGCTGAATCATAGAATGGTTACAGCACAGAAGGAGGCCATGTAATCCAATGAGGCTGTGCTTGCCCTCTCATCGGGCATGATGGTGAACAGGATAGCACAGTGGTTAGCACTGTTGCTTCAAAGCGCTAGGGACCTGGATTCGATTCCCGGCTTGGGTTACTGTGGGAGGATGGTACATATTATAGAAAGACAAAAAGATTGGTTGAATCAAAGTAGATGCTGAATAATCTTTTACGGAGTCTGTGCAGAGTCTGCACATTCTCCCTGTGTCTGCGTGGGTTTCCTCCGGGTGCTCCGGTTTCCTCCCACAAGTCCCGAAAGATGTGCTGCTACGTGAATTGGACATTCTGAATTCTCCTTCTGCGTACCCGAACAGACGCCGGAATGTGGCGACTAGGGGATTTTCACAGTAACTTCATAGCAGTAGTAAGCCTACTTGTGACACCAATAGAGATTATTATTATTATTCACATTATGTCATCCTCTGACTTTTCCCTGTAACTCTGTAAAAGCTTTCCTTTCCAGGTAATTATCTGATTTCCCTTTGAAAGCCTCAATTGACCTTGACTCCGCCACAATCTCTGGTGGTGCATTCCAGATCCTAACCACTCGCTGCATGAAAAAGCTTTTCTTTGTGCCACTGTTGCTTCTTATGCCAATTCTCTGAATTCTGATCCCTCTGGTTCTCTATCCTTCTACCAATGGCAACAGTTCTGTCTACTCTGTCCAGAACCCTCATGATTTTGAGCACCTCTATCAATCCTCCTCTCAACCCTCTCTTCTCCAAGGAGAACAGACCCACCTTCTCCAATCTATCCGCGGAACTGAAGTTCCTCCCCCCTGGAACTATTCTCATGAAGCTTTTCTGCACTCTCTCCAAAGTCTTCGCACCCTTACTAAAATGTGCCGCACAGAACTGGACGCAATAATCCAGCTGACGCCAAACCAATGTTTTATTTCGATTTAACATAACCTTTTGGCTGTGGGGCAGCAGTGCTAACCACGGTGCCACTGTACCACCCTATTTGCGGTTTTCTCTGCCTATTTCCTCCCTTTCTGTGCCATTCCGGAAATCAGGAACACCTTGGTAGAGTTTGGTTCTCTGTGTCTTGTTGCCCTCCTAAAAGCTATCAAAGTAGATATGCTACTTGTTGGCATATACCTCCTTCAATTAATTATAATCTAGAAGTCGGTGTTAAATTGGTGATACTCTGAGATGAGTAAAAAGGCTTTTCTCATTTTAAAGCAGTTGACACACATTTGATTGTAATTTTGTACAAACTAACAATAGGAAGAGTATGTAGCAAAAACAATTAAACCTACTTATCCTTGATTGATGGAAAGTTTATGGGTTTTTCTGTACATGTACTGGTTTTCATTTTCTCATTCTGCATTCTGAAGATGGGATTGGTAGCTCTCCTGAAATTTCACCAAGTCTCATCTGTGACAATTAAAGATTATATATTATATTGTTCCATCACTATGGAGCTTCCTTCAGTTTCAATGTGCCATACATTACCAGAGCTTTAAAATGTTGAAGAAGGATGGTACATATTATAGAAAGACAGGTCATATTATATAAAGACGAACAGAATGGTTTAACCAAAATAGATGCTGAATAATCTTCAACCGAATAGCCTGCACCACATGGACTGCAGCGATTCAAGATGGTAGCTTACCTGTACAGGAATGAAGGCAATAATACTAATCTTTATTAGTGTCACAAGTAGGCTTACATTAACACTGCAATGTTAATCTAGGGGGCTGTGAAAATCCCCTGGTCGCCACACTCCGGCGCCTGTTCGGGTACACAGAGGGAGAATTCAGAATGTCCAATTCACCTAACAAGCACGTCTTTCGGGACTTGTGGGAGGAAACTGGAACACCCGGAGGAAACCCACACAAACACGGGGAGACAGTGACCCAAGTCAGGATTCAAACCCAGGTCCCTGCTGCTGTGAAGCAACAGTGCTAACCACTGTGCTACCGTCCCACCCCATAATATATGGGATAGATACAAGAAATGAATTTTAAAATGACTTTTCATTAAAACCCACAACAAGCTGCATTTTCTAAGTCCAAAATTGAACAAGCATATACGTGATCAACTCCCTTCACACCAATGTTACATTGCGAATAAAGATTGCACACATCTCAAAGCCACTGTCCTAAGGGTCCTTACAATGGCAACTCTCACTAAAGTACAATGCTAGTTTGGATAAGTAAAGCCACAATCTGATTTAAGAACACTAGGTTGAGGGGTGACCTGATAAGAGGTCTACAAGATTATGAGAGGCATGGATTGAGTGGATGGGCAGGCCCTCTTTCCCAGGGTGGAGGGATCAGCCACTAGGGAGCATAGGTTTAAGGTTCACAGGGCAAAGTTTAGAGGAGATGTGGGAGGCAGGTCTTTTACACAGAGGGTGGTGAGCACCTGGAACGCGTTGCCTGGGAAGGTTGTGGAAGCAGATACATTAACGGCATCAAAAGGCATCTTGGCAAATACATGGATAGGATGGGTTTGGAGGGATACGGCATTTGGAAGTGCTGAGGGTTTTGGCCAAGGGTGGTAACATGACTGGTACAGACTTGGAGGACTGAAGGGCTTGTTCCTGTGCTGTATTGTTCTTTGTTCTTTGTTCTTATCTTATTATCTTACGCAGTCCAAAGATGTGCAGGTTAGGTGGATTGACCATGATAAATTGCCCTTAGTGTCCAAAATTGCCCTTAGTGTTGGGTGGGGCTACTGGGTTATGGGGATAGGGTGGAGCTGTTGACCTTGGGTAGGGTGCTCTTTCCAAGAGCCGGTGCAGACTCGATGGGCAATATGGCCTCCTTCTACACTGTAAATTCTATGAAATAATACATTAGCCAAACAGTTTGACCAACTTGACCATTATCCAACCCTAGATTTTCAAGAATAAATTCAGAAAAACATTTCTTAGAAATTGAATGGGCAACCTAATTATAATAGGAGGGTCTTCTGACATAATATGTGATGATGATTAGAGGTGGTCTGTTGTTGAGCAAATGACCGTCTTCCACGCCATCTTTTAATTAAACAACACCAAAAACTCTATATATATATCTCCTCTAATTTGAATGATCAGACTTCATTCGGGAAGAGTGTGGCAGAGTCACTTCCATGTGAGATCCATCCGAAACCTAGTCTCACACTTTCAGGGTCAAGGTAATATTACTTTGATGTTTGATGATTATCCGAGTTCTCTCTTAAAGTCTAGTAGTTACATTAAGTAAATGTCTGCATTTGGGATTCTCTGATAGAAGTAAGAATAATGACCTTTTCGGGATATTATATAAATGCCATGATTTATACTCTTTGTATAATGACCAAGTTGCGTGTTTTTTCATAGTATTAAATTTATTTATTTATGTATTTATTTAGAACTTAAATTGTCTCCTCTAACATTCTGTATCAAACACTCCATGAACCCAAGTCCCATTCCCTTAGTGGGGGGATAGTTTCTGAGGAGTTCTCACCCGGACCAATGCAATACCTGGGAAATTACAATCTAGCTAAAAAAGAAATGAATTTTAGTCCGTTGGGGAGAAGGTAACCCTTTTTTTTTAACAAACAATTTTATTGAGGTATTTTCTGGCATTGTAAATAGTTACAGATAACAGAAAAGTGCAAACATCACTATAAAACCAATACTTCAATCAAACCATACTGCACATGAAGGTGACCCTTTTGACTGACTTCCTTCCTGAAGGCATCGTAGGATTCTGTGAAGACAAATTACGTATCCTGGAGTCTAACATTCTCTCCGGCTGGAGTTGATGGGAAATTAGTTCAGCGATCTGCCAGATACTATTGGCTTCATGTAGCATTGCAGCATGGTAGCATTGTGGATAGCACAATTGCTTCACAGCTCCAGGGTCCCAGGTTCGATTCCGGCTTGGGTCACTGTCTGTGCGGAGTCTGCACATCCTCCCCGTGTGTGCGTGGGTTTCCTCCGGGTACTCCGGTTTCCTCCCACAGTCCAAAGATGTGCGGGTTAGGTGGATTGGCCATGATAAATTGCCCTTAGTGTCCAAAATTGCCCTTAGTGTTGGGTGGGGTTACTGGGTTATGGGGATAGGGTGGAGGTGTTGGCCTTGGGTAGGGTGCTCTTTCCAAGAGCCGGTGCAGACTCGATGGGCCGAAAGGCCTCCTTCTGCACTGTAAATTCTATGATAATCTATGATGTAGATGTTATGATTCTAAAAACACGGGCAGCACAGTGGCTAGCACTGCTGCCTACGCCGCCGAGGCCCTGGGTTTGAATCCCGGCCCTGGGTCACTGTCCGTGTGGTGTTTGCACATTCTCCCCGTGTCTGCGTGGGTTTCAACCCCACAACCAAAAGATAGAATAGATAGGATAGATACGGGCAGGTTGTTTCCACTGGCGGGTGAAAGCAGAACAGGGGGTATAGCCTCAAAATAAGGGGAAGTAGATTTAGGACTGAGTTTAGGAGGAACTTCTTCACCCAAAGGGTTGTGAATCTATGGAATTCCTTGCCCAGTGAAGCAGTAGAGGCTCCTTCATTAAATGTTTTTAAGATAAAGATAGATAGTTTTTTGAAGAATAAAGGGATTAAGGGTTATGGTGTTCGGGCCGGAAAGTGGAGCTGAGTCCACAAAAGATCAGCCATGATCTCATTGAATGGCGGAGCAGGCTCGAGGGGCCAGATGGCCTACTCCTGCTCCTAGTTCTTATGTTATGTTCTTATGTGCAGGTTAGGTGGATTGGCCACGCTAAATTGTCCCTTAATTGGAAAAAAAAATAATTGGGTACTCTAAATTTATATTTTTAAAAAATGATTATAAAAACACCATACTATCAACCTCTCATGGGCAATTAGGGATGGACACTAAATGCTGACCTAGCCAGAGATGCCCGCATCCATTAATACATTTTTAAAAATGCCTCTATTTAATGATCAGGGCTTAATAGGGGTGTGGAAAAAGAAAACAACCATAACCATATGTTTAAAATGTTGACAATTTTGTTTGCGATCAAGATACTAAATCTATGCCTAGCATGAAAGACGTCACATGACGTTAGATTGGAATTTCTTACTAGCTAAACATAAATAAATGCCAAAATGAGGTTTCCACACCAACAGTTTTCCTGGTCAAGAGGATGGACTGAAGATCTGTTGACACATAATTTCCAAGCTCATTCTTAGTGAGCTCCAGGGCATACACAATGAGTATTCAAGATCCTTTGGTTGCCTATTCAGCCTTGATCTTTACATAGATTATGTAATGATTATGGAGCATCTCCCTTGGTTCAGCTATTCTCTTGGTTTTGCTATCATACATACAAGTTCCAATACATACAAGTTCCATTAATGCTAAATTAAACTCACATTGTTTTGTTAATTCATCATGCAGGAGCTTTGGCGAAATCCATGACTTGCCAGTTTCAGCACAATGTATTTTGGTTGTAACATGCTGCACCTCACACTGGCTTTAAAGCATTGCGGAGAGTTCTAGGCAGAAAAATAAATCAGTAAGTTATCTGGTGAACAAGATTTACAGAAAGTAAATTAATGTTGCCCCAGAGAGAAGAATTAAACTGGATTTTAAAACATCCTATGGCACTATTTTGACGAAGAGCAGCTGAGTAATCCCTGCTGGCTTGAACAATATTTATCCCTCAATTGTTACCAAAGTCCAAATACGTGCAGGTTAGGTGGATTGGCCATGCTAAATTGCCCCTCCGTATCCACAGATGTGCAGTTCAGTTGGGGGTGCGGAGATGGGGTGGGGCGTGGGCCTAGGTAGGGTGCTGGTTTGGAGGGTCAGTGCAGACTTGATGGGCTGAATGGCCTCCTTCTGCAGGAATTATAGAATTCTATGGTTACGATCCCAGTTGATGTTTCAACTTGACGGAAAGATCCCAGAGTTGAACCCTGGCTCAAAAGAACATAACTTAATTTTTTTAATGAAACATTTAATAAACATATAAAAATTGAATTATAATTGGGCAGCACGGTGGCTCAGTGGTTAGCACTGCTCTATCACGGCACCGAGGACCCGAGTTCAATCCTGGCCCCGGGTCACTGTCCGTGTGGAGTTTGCACATTCTCCCTGTATCTGCATGGGTCTCACCAAAGATATGCAGGGTAGCTGGATTGGCCGTGTTAAAATTGCCCCTTAATTGGGAAAAAAATAATTGGGTACTTTAAAAATTTTTTTAAATTAAATTATAATAAAATACTCCTTTACTATCCCTTAGCTTAACAAATACATGCATATTTAAAGATTAATATGGATTACAAAGTACATCTTAAGATACAATGGTCTCATTATCACAAAATGCCTCTTTTAAGCGCATGAGATGACTGTGGTCAAATACCACTCCACGCTGAACTCAAGTTAGTGTCTGTAGTTTTCTCCTCAGAATTCCCCCAGATGATTGTCACATGAGAGCTTCCAAACACCATTCACAAAAACACGCTTTAAAATTTTTCTCTCATAATAATGCTTTCCCTTGGCAGTTTGCATTATGGAATTTTACAAATGACACTTTCAAACAAAGTTTCTGCTCCACTTTTAACACCGAGTCCAGTCCAGGATTTCACACAAACCATTTTAAGATTTCTTCGTCTTGACTGCCATACAATCTGCTCACAATTGCTTGGGCTCTTGATTCCCAGACTGTATTAAAATTACATCAAGAGTTTCATCTACTCTGAAGTCTGCTGTCCCAATTCAAATCTAATTGTCTCTTTAACTCAGAATACTTTGCTTACTCTTCATTGAATTCTTCTGAACAACACCTTGGTCTCTCATTTAACTTCAGTCGTCTTAAACGTAATGTCCCAATTCCTTGGTTATTTGGATTGCATCTTGTTCCTTAGGAAGCTTGCATCTGTGCAACTCCCTTGTCCTGTCCAGTTTCTCCTGGCAGAGTTGAGAGATTTAGATATAGATTTTTTGTCACCTGTACCAAGGTACAGTGAAAAGTATTGTTCTGTATACAGTTCAGGCAAATCGTGCCATACATGAAAACATAGAACATACAATAAATACACAATGCAAATACATAAACATAAACATCAGGTGCAGCATACGGATTTTGTGCTACAACAATAGAGAAGATCCGTGGAAAGATTAATTCAGTCCATAAGAGGAGTCTGGCAACAGCGGGGAAGAAGCTGTTTTTGAATCGGTGCGTGTGTTGTATTGTTTAAGCCTTGCCACAACCGATGAGAGTTTGAGTTGTTAGTCTGTGACTCTAGCCTAGTCTGGTATTGTCTCTCTTGGTATCCCTGATGGCTTTGCGGAGGTCATACCTAGATTTCTTATATAGGTCAGGGTCACCCGTCTTGAATGACTCACACCTGGACTTCAGTAGGGATTTGATCTCTTGTTTAAACCATAGTTTCTGGTTGGGGAATGCACATACAACCTTCTTTGGTACCCAGTCCTCGACACGATTACTGATGAAGTTTGTGATGGTAGTGGCATACTCGTCTAAGTTGGCCACTGAGTTCTTGAATATGGACCAGTCCACTGACTCCAAGCAGTCACATAGGAGACCTTTGTTGCATTGAACCAGCATTGCATGACCTTCTTAACCAATCCTCCCGCTTAGGTTTCTGCTTGTATGCCAGGAGAAGGAACACCGTCTTGTGGTCCGATTTTACAAAATGTGGTCCGATTTTACAAAATGTGGTCAGGGGATGGAGCGGTAGATGCTCTCGATGTTTGTGTAGCAGGGGCCAAGGAGATGTTAGGTGGGACAGGAGATTCACAATCAGGTATTCCAGGTCTGAGGAGCAGTAGTTCACCAGGGTCGCCAGGTCTAAGCACCAGAAGGAGTTAATGAGGAGGCAAACCCCTCCATCCTTCACCTTGCCTGAGGACACCATGCGGTCCATCCGGTGAATTGAAAAGCCCTCAGGTTGTACGGTACAGTCCAGTGAGGCAGGAGTGAGCCATGTCTCTGTGAAACAGAGCACACAGCAGTCTCTCACTTCCCTCAGAGAGGTTACGTCTAGCATTAAGCTCGTCCAGCTGGTTTCCGATCGCTTGGACGTTTCTCAGGAGTATGCTGGGGAGAGGAGGCTTGAAGCCACGTTGTTTTACTCTCACCTACAGAGCGACGCGTTTCCCTTGTTTCCTAGGTCGGTGGCTGCTTCTGGGTGGTCCCAGGATCCGATGCGAGAAGTCTGACCTTGTGGAAGGTAGGTGATTGCGTCTGGAGGGATCCTGGGCTCTGCTTACGATTTTGGGGTCCCCAGGGGGGTATGTTCACGGTCCGGTTGGGCCCCGGGGTTCTGTGAGGTTGGGTCTTCATTTTGGCGTGTTCACTCTTCAGTTCCCTGTCTCCAGCTATCCACAAATTCAGCTAAAACTAAAATTTAAAACCATTTTTGTTATCTTTACAAGGGCCTCCAGTTGCTAAGCAACCCCTTACTTCTATTCACTCTTCACGCTGCAACCCGCTGTAAGCACAATAGAATCAAAGTTGGAATTGAAATCAACCCCCACACCTTTGTCCAGCATAAATCTAACTATAGGGTTTATTCTTCCAGGTATAGAAACAGTAAATTAAACCCACTTGAATCTATAGCTTATTTCTAATGCTTACCAAGACAAATGTAAATCCCTTAAAACTACCTTTATTTTCCTAACACAGGCTAATGTTCTGAGAAAATAGGTTCAAACTCCGTCATGGCAGCTGGTGGGATTTGAATTTGATTAATAAAATCTGGAATATAAAGTTAGTCTCAGCAATGGTGGCCATGAAACTATCCTTGACTGTTGTAAAAACCCACCTGGTTCACTAATGCCTTTTAAGGCAGGAACTCTACTGTCCTTACCTGGTCTGACCTACACATGACTCCAGACCCACAGCAATGTGTTTGACCTGTGGCTGCCTCCTGAAATGGGGCGACAAGCCACTCAGTTCAAGGGCAATTAGGGATGCAACAAATGCTGGCCCCGCCAGTGATGCTCACATCACATGAAATATTTTTTTTAATGTGTTTGTATGTCAATCTGTTCAACTGTCTCCCCTCCTGCTGTAACGTGGCAGAGGATCAATAAGCAGAGGTCGCAGATTTAAGGTAATTGGCTAGTGGATCTGACATCAAATGATATCTGACATGATCTGGACTGCACTGCGCAAGTTATGATCTGGACTGCACTGCCTGAACAGGTGGTCGAAGCAGATTTAACATCTCCAGACTTCTTAAACAGCTTTTTCGTCCCAATTCCCTGGTTATCTGGACTGCATCTGGACTCCTCAGTAACCTGGCTTTGGAAGCTTCCAGTTAAAACTAAGAACAAAGGAAAGTCCATCCCTCTGGAAGTGGTCTCCTGTTGCTAAGCACCAACTTACTTCTATTTATTCGTCACACCGTAGCCCTCTCTAAGCAGAATGGAAGCCTAGTTGGAACTTAACCAACCCCCACACATACAAACACCTTTGTCCAGCATGAATCTAACTATAGGTTTTACCCTTCCAGTAAATTAAACACACCTAAAACTATACCTTATTTCTAATGTTTAACAATAGAAATGTAAATCCCTTAAAACTACCTTTGTTTTCCCAACACAATCAACATCACTGAAACAGATTATCAGGTTATTATCTGATTGCTGTCTCTGGGAGTTTGCTGTGCACAAATTGGCTGTCATATTTCCTCCAATACAACAATCCGTCTTTTCGGCGGGAATTCAGCTGTTGGAGAGGGCGGAGCTACAGAGTTGAGCGGTGAGTATTTAAACTAGCTGCTTCGCGGATTCGAGTCTTTTCGGCGGGAATTCAGCTGGTGGAGTGGGCGGAGCTGCTTCGCTGCTTAAACAGCGGCCACGGGGTCTTTGGGGATAAATTTGAAGAGTGACATCACAGCAAAGCAGTGACCTGATTGGCTGGTAAGGAAAGTGCTCCAATTAGCAGTAGCTGGGAGAAATTTAACTCTTCGTGTGTTGGTAAGTATTGTGATTGGTAAGTAAAATCTTTATTCCTTTCACTTATTCATTATTTGATATTTGTAATCAGATAAGGTAAAGTGTAAAAATGGCAGGAGATCCCAGACCCGTGTTATGCTCCTCATGCTCAATGTGGGAGTTCAGGGACACGGCCGATTCCCCTGACTCCTTCATGTGCGGGAAGTGTGTCCAGCTGCAGCTCCTGTTAGACCGCATGACGGCTCTGGAGCTGCGGATGGACTCACTTTGGAGCATCCGCGCTGCTGAGGAGGTCATGGATAGCACGTTCAGTGAGTTGGTCACACCGCAGATTAGGATTGGTGAGGGAGACAGGGAATGGGTGACCAAAAGGCAGAGAAAGAGCAGGAAGGCAGTGCAGGTGTCCCCTGCGGTCATCTCCCTCCAAAACAGGTATACCGTTTTCGATACTGTTGGGGGAGATGACTCACCAGGGGAAGGAAGTAGTAGCCAGGCTCATGGCACCGTGGCTGGCTCTGCTGCACAGAAGGGCGGGAAAAAGACTGGCAGGGCTGTAGTCATAGGGGATTCAATCGTAAGGGGAGTAGACAGGTGTTTCTGTGGTCGAAAACAAGACTCCCAAATGGTATGTTGCCTCCCGAGTGCACGGGTCAGGGATGTCTCAGATATGCTGCAGGACATACTGAAGGGGGAGGGTGAACAGCCAGTTGTCGTGGTGCATACAGGCACCAATGACATAGGTCCTACAATCAGAATTTAGGGAGTTAGGAGATAAGATAAAAAGTAGGACCTCAAAGGTAGTAATCTCAGGATTGCTACCAGTGTCACGAGACAGTCAGAGTAGAAATTCAAGAATAGTCAGAATGAATACGTGGCTTGAGAGATAGTGCAGGAGGGAGGGGTTCAGATTTTTGGGACTTTGGAACCGGTTCTGGGGCGGTGGGACCATTACAAATCAGATGGTCTACACCTGGGCAGGCCTGGAACCAATGTCCTAGGGGGTGCTTTTGCTAACACAGTTGGGGAGGTTTTAAACAAATGCGGCAGGGGGATGGGAACCAGATTAGGAAGTTAGAGGTCAGTAAAGAGTCAGCAACTAAAGCCAGTAAGGTACTAGATAATCATTGTGACTAAAGGGAAGAGTAGACAGGGAAGAGATGATGAATGCAAAGGGACAGGTGGTCTGAGGTGCATTTGTTTCAAAGCGAGAAGTGCAGCAGGGAAGGCAGATGAACTTAGGGCTTGGATTAGTACCTGGGAATATGATGTTATTGGTATTACTGAGACTTGGTTGAGGGAAGGGCAAGATTGGCAACTAAATATCCCAGGGTATAGATGCTTCAGGAGGAATAGAGAGGGAGGGAAAAGGGGTGGAGGAGTTGCATTACTGGTCAGAGATGATATCACAGCTGTGATTAAGGAGGGCACTATGGAGGATTCAAGCACTGAGGCAATATTGGTAGAGCTAAGAAATAGGAAGGATGCAGTAACATTGTTGGGACTTTACTACAGGCCTCCCAAAAGCGAGCGTGAAGTAGAGGTACAAATATGTATACAGATTATAGAAAAATGTAGGAGCAATAGGGTGATCGTGATGGGAGATTTTAACTTCCCCAACATTGAATGGGACTCATGTAGTGTTGGAGTCGTAGATGGAGCAGAATTTGTAAAGAGCTTCCAGGAGAGTTTTTTTTAGAGCAGTATGTAAATAGTCCAACTCGGGAAGGGGCCATACTGGACCTGGTATTGGGGAATGATCCCGGCCAGGTGGTTGAAGTTTCAGTCGGGGATTACTTTGGGAATAGCGATCACAATTCCGTAAGTTTTAGAATACTCATGGACAAAGATGAGAGTGGTCCTAAAGGAAGAGTACTAAATTGGGGAAAGGCCAACTATACCAAAATTTGGCAGGAGCTGGGGAATGTGGATTGGGAGCAGCTGTTTGAAGGTAAATCCACATTTGAAATGTGGGAGTCTTTTAAGGAAAGGTTGATTAGAGTGCAGGACAGACATGTCCCTGTGAAAATGAGGGTTAGAAATGGCAAGATTAGGGAACCATGGATGACGGGTGGAATTGTGAGACTAGCTAAAATGAAAAAGGAAGCATACATAAGATCTAGGCGACTTAAAACTAATGAAGCTTTGGAGGAATATCGGAAAAGTAGGACAAATCTCAAACGCGCAATAAAGAGTGCTAAAAGGGGTCATGAAATATCTTTGGCTAACAGGGTTAAGGAAAATCCCAAAGCCTTTTATTTGTATATAAGGAGCAAGAGGGAAACTAGAGAAAGGATTGGCCCACTAAAAGACAAAAGAGGGAATTTATGCGTGGAGTCAGAGGAAATGGGTGAGATTCTTAATGAGTACTTTGCATCGGTATTCACCAAGGAGAGGGACATGACGGATGTTGAGGTTAGGGATGGATGTTTAAATATTCTAGGTCAAGTCGGCATAAGGAAGGGGTACGTTTTGGGTATTCTAAAAGGCATTAAGGTGGACAAGTCCCCAGGTCCGGATGGGATCTATCCCAGGTTACCGAGGGAAGCGAGGGCCGAAATAGCTGGGGCCTTAACAGATATCTTTGCAGCATCCTTGAGCACGGGTGAGGTCCCGGAGGACTGGAGAATTGCTAATGTTGTCCCTTTGTTTAAGAAGGGTAGCAGGGATAATCCAGGGAATTATAGACCTGTGAGCTTGACATCAGTGGCAGGCAAACTGTTGGAGAAGATACTGAGGGATAGGACCTATTCACATTTGGAAGAAAGTAGACTTATCAGTGATAGGCAGCATGGTTTTGTGTAGGGAAGGTCATATCTTACAAACCTAATAGGATTCTTTGAGGAAGTGACAAAGTTAATTGATGAGGGAAGGGCTGTAGATATCATATACATGGACTTCAGTAAGGCGTTTGATAAAGTTTCCCATGGCAGGTTGATGGAAAAAGTTCAGGGTGTACTAGTTAGATGGATAAAGAACTGGCTGGGCAACAGGAGACAGAGAGTAGTGGTGGAAGGGAGTGTCTCAAAATGGAGAAAGGTGACTAGTGGTGTTCCACAGGGATCCGTGCTCGGACCACTGTTGTTTGTGATATACATAAATGATCTGGACGAAGGTATAGGTGGGCTGATTAGCAAGTTTGCAGATGATACTAAGATTGGTGGAGTTACAGATAGCGAGGGGGACTGTCAGAGAATACAGCAAAATATAGATAGATTGGAGAGTTGGGCAGAGAAATGGCAGATGGAGTTCAATCCAGGCAAATGCGAGGTGATGCATTTTGGAAGATCCAATTCAAGAGTGGACTATATGGTCAATGGAAGAGTCCTGGGGAAAATTGATGTACAGAGAGATCTGGGAGTTCAGGTCCATTGTACCCTGAAGGTGGCAACGCAGGTCGATAGAGTGGTCAAGAAGGCATACAGCATGCTTGCCTTCATCGGACAGGGTATTGAGTACAAGAGTCGGCAGGTCATGTTACAGTTGTATAGGACTTTGGTTAGGCCACATTGGGAATACTGCGTGCAGTTCTGGTCGCCACATTACCAGAAGGATGTGGATGTTTTAGAGAGGGTGCAGAGGAGGTTCACCAGGATGTTGCCTGGTATGGAGGGTGCTAGCTATGAAGAAAGGTTGAGTAGATTAGGATTGTTTTCGTTGGAAAGACGGAGGTTGAGGGGGGACCTGATTGAGGTCTACAAAATTATGAGAGGTATGGACAGGGTGGCTAGCAACAAGCTTTTTCCAACTGTGGGGGTGTCAATTCAAGGGGTCACGATTTCAAAGTGAGAGGGGGAAAGTTTAAGTGAGATGTGCGTGGAAAGCTTTTTACACAGAAGGTGGTGGGTGTCTGGAACGCTTTGCCAGCGGAGGTGGTAGAGGCGGACACGATAGCATCATTTAAGATGCATCTAGACAGATATATGAATGGGCGGGGAACAGAGGGAAGTAGATCTTTGGAAAATAGGCGACAGGTTTAGATAAAGGATCTGGATCGGCGCAGGGTGGGAGGGCCGAAGGACCTGTTCCTGTGCTGTAATTGTCTTTGTTCTTTGTATTCCAAAGCTACTTATAAAATCTCTAACAATACGTTTTTATTTTCCTGGCTAGTTTATTCTCATTTGCTACGTTATCATACTACTAAAATACTTCATTGGCAGAAAAGCAATTTGGGATGTCCTAGGTCATGAAAGGCAATATATAAATGCAAATCTTTCTTTTTCTAGAAAGTGAGTGTGGGAACAAGCAAAGAAAGAGTACAATTAGTAACATTTGCTCTGTTATGAAAAAAAAAGCCTCCTCTGAGTATGGTTAAATTATCTTCCTGGCAGTGAAATTGGTGTAACCAGACATAATCATGTGTTTACAAGATACAGATGGAAAGGTTCAGACAAGGTTAATTAATATTGTTAATTGTGTGTCGGCAGTGTTAACTACTGTGCCACCGTGCCGGCCATTAATGTTGGTCCTCTCAAGGATAGGTCTGACCGATTGATAATGGTTAAAAACAAGGAAATGGCAGAGGCATTAAACAAATATTGTGTGCCAGTCTTCACTGAAGAAAATTTAGAAAATGTCCCCAAGATGGGGCAGCACGGTGGCACGGTGGTTAGCATTGCTGCCTCACGGCGCTGAGGTCCTAGGTTCGATCCCGGCCCTGGGTCACTGTCCGTGTGGAGTTTGCACATTCTCCTCGTGTTTGCGTGGGTTTCGCCCCCACAACCCAAAGATGTGCAGGGTAGGTGGATTGGCCACGCTAAATTGCCCCTTAATTGGAAAAAATGAATTGGGTACTCTAAATTTATAAAATAAAAAAAATAAAAAATGTCCCCAAGATACTCAAAAAACAAAAGGTGAATGGGCGGGACGAACTTACAACCATCGCCATCAGAAGGGAAAAGGAGCTGAGACGAATGTGCTGTGGACAAAGGAAATCGATGGATGTACTGTACTTAGTCTGGGCTGGGGTCTGGGTTGGGGGTCTGGGCTGGGTTGGAGGTCTGGGTTGGGGGTCTGGGTTGGGTTGGAGGTCTGGGTTGGGGGTCTGGGCTGGGGGCTGGGTTGGGGGTCTGGGCTGGGTTGGGGGTCTGGGTTGGGGGTCTGGACTGGGTTGGAGGTCTGGGTTGGGGGTCTGGGTTGGGTTGGAGGTCTGGGTTGGGGGTCTGGGCTGGGGGTCTGGGCTGGGTTGGGGGTCTGGGGTCTGGGCTGGGTTGGGGATCTGGGGGCTGGACTGGGTTGTGGGTCTGGATCTGGGTTGGGGGTCTGGGTTGGGTTGGGGGTCTGGGGGCTGGGGGTCTGGGGGCTGGACTGGGTTGTGGGTCTGGATCTGGGTTGGGGGTCTGGGTTGGGGGTTGGGAGTCTGGGCTGGGTTGGGGGGCTGATCTGGGGGCTGGACTGGGTTGGGGGTCTGGGGTCTGGGTTGGGTTGGGGGGCTGGGGGCTGGGCTGGGTTGGGGATCTGGGGGCTGGACTGGGTTGGGGGTCTGGGGTCTGGGTTGGGTTGAGGGTCTGGGGGCTGGGCTGGGTTGGGGGTCTGGGGGCTGGGCTGGGCTGGGGGTCTGGGGGCTGGACTGGGTTGGGGGGCTGGGGGCTGGGCTGGGTTGGGGGTCTGGGGGCTGGGCTGGGGGTCTGGGGGCTGGGCTGGGTTGGGGGTCTGGGTTGGGTCTGGGCTGGGTTGGGGGTCTGGGGGCTGGGCTGGGTTGGGGGTCTGGGGGCAGGGCTGGTTTGGGGGTCTGGGTTGGGTTGGGGGTCTGGGGGCTGGGCAATGACAGATGTTGCAGTAAATGCTGCTCCCGCTCCCCCGCCCCGCGCTGTCCCGGAGCGGCGCTATCCCGGATGTATTTGACGGTCGCACCCGCCCTTGACAACCGGCCGGAGTCTGACAGGCGGCGGCGGCGGCATCGACACCGGGGATCATGAGGCAGGTAAGGGGACAAGGCCGCCGCGGCCCGGCCGCTCCTGCCGCCACTCGGAGGCAAACACCCGGCCCGGCTGCCGGGGAAAAGCGGCCCGGCCCCGCACCGCTCACAGCCGGTCTAAAAGCCTGTCTCTCCTTCACCACCTCCAGGCGCTGGTCGACGACACCGAGGACGTGTCCCTGGATTTCGGTACCGAGGAGGAGGAGGAGCTGGCGCTGAGGAAAAGCAGGATCAGGTAAAGGGCGCTCACGGCATTGAGCACCTGGGCCAGGTGTGGAGATGTGAAACCTTAAACACCTAGGCCAGGTGTGGAGATGTGAAACCTTAAACACCTAGGCCAGGTGTGGAGGAGAGCATCAAACATCTGGGCCAGGTGTGGAGATGTGAAACCTTAAGCATCTGGGCCAGGCGTGGAGATGTTAAACCTTAAACACCTAGGCCAGGTGTGGAGGAGAGCATCAAACATCTGGGCCAGGTGTGGCTAGTAGAATCTCAAACACCTGGGCCAGGCATGGAGATGTGAAACCTTAAACATCTGGGCCAGGTGTGGAGGGGAGAACCTCAAACACTTGGGCCAGGTGTGGGCAGGAGAGCCTCAAACACCTGGGCCAGGTGTGGAGAGGAGAGCATTAAGCACCTGGGCCAGGTGTGGAGAGGAGAACCTAAAACACCTGGGCCAGATGTGGAGTGGATAACCTGAAACACCTGGGCAAGGTATGGAGAGGAGAACCTCAAACACCTGGGCCAAGTATGGAGCGAATAAGATTTACTACTATAGCCACATGGTGGATAGGAGTTTATTGGAGTCTATTTTTAATCTATCAGAGCTAGGTGTGGAGAGGATAGCACTTGAGTTCCAGAGCATGGTATGTAGGGGCGAACATTAAACACCTGAGTGAGGTTTGGAGAGGACATCATTGACCACCGGAGGCAGATATGGATAGGATGACATTAAACACCTGAGCCATGTGTGGCGAGGCTAAGATTTACTACTGTAGCCATGTGTGACTAGAAGAACATTAAACACCTGAGTCAGTGGAGGAGAGCATAGCATTGACTGCTGGAGCCAGGTGTGGATAGGAGCACCATGATCAACTGAGCCAGGTTTAAATAGGATAACATCGACTAGCAAAACCAGGTGTGGATAGAGTAACCTTGACTACTGGAGCCAGGTGTGGATTGAATAACATTGACCATCAGATCCAGCTATGGATAGGATAACATTGACCACCTAAGTCAGGTTTAGTTAGGATAAAATTGACCTCCTGAGCTAGGTGTGGATAGGACAGCCTTGCCCACTTCAGCCAGGTGTGGATAGGATAATCTTGACAACCTGAGCCAGGTGTGGGTAGAGGAACATTGACCAGCTCAGCAGGGTGCGGATAGGATAACGTTGACCATCTTGACCACCCAAACCAGATGTGGATAAGATAACTGATCACCAGAGCCAGGTTTGGATAAGATAACTGACCACTTGAGCCAGGTGTGAATAGGAGAACATTGACTACCTGAGCCAGATGTGGATAGGAGAACATTGGTCACCCGTGCTATGTGTGGAGAGGATAACTGACCACCAGCCAGGGTAGATGGGATAATAACCACCTGATCCAGGTGGGGATAGGTTAACATTGGCTACCAACGGCAAGTATGGAGAGGATTACATTGACCACCTGAGCCACATTTGAAAAGATAACATTGACTGCTTGAGCCAGATGTGGAGAGGATAACATTGACTACTAGAGAGCCAGGTGTGGATAGACTAACCTCGTCTGCTCGAGCTAAGCTAACATTGACCAGCAATGCCACATTTGGAAAGCATAACATTGATTACCTGAGCCAGATGTGGAGAGGATAACAACCACCTGAACCAGGCGTGGATTGAATAACATTGACCATCTGAGAAGCCAGAAGTGGCCAAGACAGCAATAACACCTGAGTAGCCAGTTGTGACAGGGCCAATCTGGCGTCTATACTGAGGACTCCTCAGAAAAGGACAAACGTCAGTTCAATTCCTCTCATACAGTTTCCCGAGTATATCTTCAGCTAACATAATTTTGCATCTGTCCCTAAATAAGGGGGTGAAAAGGTTTTTCACTCAGGGTCGTGAGCCTTTGGAACTCTTCCTGAAAAGGTGCTGGAAGCAGAGCCTTTGAATATTCCTAAGGCCGAGGTGGATAGATTTTTGGTAAGTAAGGGGGCGATTGGTTACCAGGAGGAGGCTGGATGCAGATATGAGGTTACTATCTGGTTAGCCATGATCTTATTAAATGGTGAGGCAGGCTCGAGGGGCTGAATGGTGTCCGACTTCTATTAGTTTTTAGTGTTAGGCCCAGTAAGTATCATGTCTGTAACTTTTTGTTAAAGTTGTTATTCCTGGATTTGCATGAAATTTACATTTGGTGCTGAATGCCTTCTTTTCTAAGAGCTGGTTTACCTGTTTGTCTTATTTGCTAATCCTCTCAACACAACATTGTATGCAGTGACTGGCAAATTATATGCACCATCTCTGATGTGCTCTTTTGTATTCTGGCAGTCTTATAACACTTGTTAATTAACAGCTCTTTGACAGTCACACTATATTGGGTGGCCGATGCAGAAGAATAAACCATCAGCCTCCGAGATAAAGCATTGTTAATGGGAACTGACCAATTCCTGATGTTCCGGATAGGAAGGGATTTAAAATACACCTTCAGACAGCTGCACTCATTGCTTCCCTTTTTATCCAATCATTTATTTTATCTGAATCTTGATTTTACTCAATTTTTGAATCTTCCTTTTACTCCAGTATCTATACATTTGGCAGAGCAATCTCTCAAGTGATGCATTCTTCTGTTTTTACAGTGCCCATCTCTATTGTGTAATGTGGAGATCTAGGGCACTTTCACACTTTGGGAGTAAGTTGCAGAAAGGTCTTGTATTGACTGCGATTCTAATTGCGAATGACGTGAGAGTCAATGAGCATCTGAGAATTTCATAGACCTACGGAAAATTGGGGCTCTGAATAAGCTTGTGGGTTAAGTGAATATTATGGTTAAATGAAGTGAAATGAATCTTTGAGTGAAGATTTCAGTATTCCACAGTAGAGCCCATTGTGTCTGCAGAGATGAGCACTTGACACACCGTGTAGAAGGAGGAATGAGCCGTGCAAAGTTGTTGCACCAAAATGAGATGCTAGAGTTTGATGTGAAAGTACATCCAGAGTCCAAAAAATGGGACAAGATTCCAGCATTTACTTCCCTGAAATTGTCAACCTTAACCCAATGACAAATTTGTGTATCTGTTATAGTGTGGGCCTGCAATGCTCTTCGGCCTCTGAATCTTGGTTCATGTACACTTAAGAGCACAGCAAGGAGGTAGTATCATGTGCCTGTTTCCCATATTTTAAATGGACATTGAAAAACTAATTACAGTTTAGTGTACTTCTATTTATGTCCATTGACCTTCCTCAGTAAAGCCATGCGGATGGCACGGTAGCATAGTGGCTAGCACTGTTGCTTCACAGTGCCAGGGACCCGGGTTCAATTCCCGGCTTGGGTCACTGTCTGTGCGGAGTCTGCACGTTCTCCCCGTGTCTGCATGGGTTTCCTCCGGGTGCTCCGGTTTCCTCCCACAAGTCCCCAAAAGATATGTTTGTTAGGTGAAAAGGACATTCTGAATTCTCCCTCAGTGTACCCAAACAGGCATCAGAGTGTGGTGACTAGGGGATTTCCACAGTACCTTCATTGCAGTGTGAAGAAGTCCAATGCATTTAA
Source organism: Scyliorhinus torazame (assembly GCF_047496885.1). Taxonomy (NCBI): domain Eukaryota; kingdom Metazoa; phylum Chordata; class Chondrichthyes; order Carcharhiniformes; family Scyliorhinidae; genus Scyliorhinus; species Scyliorhinus torazame. Next base: position 177,776,843 of record NC_092723.1, on the reverse strand, counting down.
CAACAACCTGGCAACAGATATAATGCAATTGAATTTACAAAGGGTATGGTACTTGTTACTGAAATCAAAAGAGACGTTATTAATGGAAATGTAATCAAGTGGATCGAAGATTGGCTAAAGGCCAAAGTAATGGTTAACGAACATATTTGTGATGGAGGAATGTAAAATAGTAGTATTCCTAAGGATCTATGTTGGAACGAATGCTGTTGGAATCCTTTAATCGTCTCCTATTTGAAAATTTCCCATTGCTTTTTGTTATTTTTCTGTTCCATTCATTTGCACTGGTTTTCCTTTTTATTTACTTGAAATTTGCACCCCCCCCCCCCAGTTAGCATATTTTATCTTTGACTCTTGCCTCCTCTTTTATATTTTAATATTGAACCTAATTATGTTATGATTGTTGTTTCCAGTTTTTCTCCATTATCTATTTGGCCTACTTAATTTCTTCGCACTAAATCCAACACTGCTTCCTTCCATGAGGATTAAAAATACACTGATTTATAAAGCTACCATGGAGGAATTATTGAAGCCTCTCGCTATCTTTGCAACACATAGTGAAAATTAAGGTGATGGGTCATGAAGATGGTGATCTTGTCGTATAAGGGTATGTGTGTCTGGCACACAAAGCATTAACATCGGACTGAGTACAGAGCTGCCCACAGTGATGGAAGAGAATACGTGACCAGCACCTAGAGGTCAGTGTAGTGTTGGACAGAGCCGAGTGTAGAAGCAAACATGAAGATAGTTACTTGGATCTTTGCTATGCCTATGCATATGGTTTCAGGTAGTTAATACTTACTGGTGAACTACCTAAGGCTAAGAATATCTAAGTCCTACTGAGCAATGTCCAACACCTGACAACATGGTGGTAGCGTATCGGTAGGAGTGCCCACCGTGCAGTCCTTGTGGAGCTGAAGCCCTGTCTTGAGGATACTCTCCATTGTGTTGTGTGGCACCACCACCGTGCTAAATGGGACAGACTTCGAACAGATCTAGCAACTCAAGACTGGGCATCCATGAGGTGCAGTGGGCCATCATTAGCAGCAGAGTTGTACTCAGCCACAATCCTTCTAAGCTTCTTTTAAACTCAGAAGTAACAATATCCTTAAGCGCTAAACTTAATAAACATGTGCAGCAGCAGGAGAATCTGTCAGTGAGCTGTACGGAATGGCTGAAGGCCATGATTACGGTGATTTGAAATTTGAACTAGATAGAATAGTTGTAGGAGAGCTGGATCCGCACTCTTCAAGTGAAAGAGGATCTAGCCCTTGAGAAAATATCCAGAACATCAAGCAATCCAAAATCCTTGGTCCTATAGAAAGTGAGTTTGGAGAATTGATCGTGGAAAATAAGGAGATGGCAGATGAATTTATTATGATCCCAGACCAGACCCCAACAGTGGCCAGGATACTGGTCAGAAACCCCAATATTTTATTTTGAGATGCAGAGGGATCTGGGTGTCCTGGTGCACAAATCACAAAGGTTAGTATGTTGGTACAACAAGTTATTTGGAAAACTAAAAGAATGATATAATTTATTGCAAGGGCAATTGAATAGAAAAGTAGGGAGATTGCACAGGGCACAAGTGGGGCCACATTTGGAGTATTGATCATCTTTTCTTTTATATGTATATTATTAGAGTTTTATAATTTTTACAGATAATGTAACAAATTTTCAAAACATAACTGGTACAGAATAAATATTTCTGCAAACGCAAGACCAGAGAAAGACAGGGTAAATTCAGAACATGAATCCTTAAGAACGAATGCCTCCATTTATAGACCAGATCTGTCAGAAAATTGCGGGGGGGGGGAAGGGGGGGGCGGGGGGGGGGGGAAGAAGATAAGGCCGGACGATAAGGGAATAGTGTAGATGGGCTTTAGAGTGGTTTCACAGGTCGGCGCAACATCGAGGGCCGAAGGGCCTGTACTGCACTGTAATGTTCTATGCTCTATATAAGCATGATAGGATAACCCATCAAGATGCACACCTTTATGTACAGCGAGATTACAACTTGCAATATGGCTTATGGGAAACCTTGTAAGAGCAGGTCACACAAAGTAGAGCCTAGAAATTTGAGATAGGGGCCAATGTTTTATGGAATCTATCAGACTTCGAACGGAGCACAGAAGCCCGGAGTTCCACAGGAATACGCGCAATTACTATTTTATACCAGTTTTGAATCGAAGGATACTTATCATTGATCCAAGAGCAGAGGATATTTTTCCGAGCTGCAAAAGTTAGGGTATTATGCTGCCTTTTTTCATTGGCATCAATTATTCTCCTATCTGGATGACCCAGAATTATGAACAAAGGATCAAATTATAAGGCCCTGTCAAATAACCTCTCGAGCTCCGTAACCACACCAGACCAGTAGACTCTTGACACAGGTCCATACACAGTGTATATAATCACCCTCGACTACCAGGCACATTCGACACATTCGGGATATAGCACGATCAAACCTGTGCCTCAAACTCGGTGTGGTATGCAAACGGTGCAATATTTTCAACTGAGTCTCTTTCATTCTATTGCACACCAAGGTTTTATTGGCTTAATCTCATATACTACACCATTCTATGTTCTATGTATGTTCTATATCTCCTCATCAATATTAGTTACCAAGTCTTTCCCAAGACTGCAAAGTACCCAATGTACTAACATAGGACCTAGAACGCAAAGTATCATAAAACGTACAAATTAAATGTTTAGGCGCTGCAGAAATCAGGATTTTTCTCTAACAGGGAAATAGAAGAGTCAATACGCAAGGTTGTCTTGCTAAGGATAATGACTCTAAGTTGCAGATACTTTAAAAAAAAAGGAGTATTTCGGAATGTCAAATTGTTGGCATAGCTGCTCAAAGGATGACAAGGAAGCACCACTGAACATTTCTCTCAGCCTACAAATGCCTCTATCCGGGCTGCCCTGGATGGGCGAGAGAACGGGGGCGTCATTCTCCGACCCCCCGCCGGGTTGGAGAATCGCCGGGGGCTGCCGTGAATCCCGCCCCCGCCGGTTGCCGAAGTCTCCGGCACCGGATATTCGGTGGGGGCGGGAATCGGGCCGCGCCGGTTGGTGGGCCCCCCCGCTCGATTCTCCGGCCCGGGCCGAAGTCCCGCCGATAAATTGCCTTTCCCGCCGGCGTGGATTAAACCACCTTTTGAACGGCGGGACAAGGCAGCGTGGGCGGGCTCCGGGGTCCTGGGGGGGGCACGGGGCGATCTGGCCCCGGGGGGGTGCCCCCACGGTGGCCTGGCCCGCGATTGGGGCCCACCGATCCGCGGGCGGGCCTGTGCCGTGGGTGCACTTTTTCCCTTCCGCCTCCGCCACGGTCTCCACCATGGCGGAGGCAGAAGAGACTCCCTCCACTGCGCATGCGTGGGAAACTGTCAGCGGCCGCTGATGCTCCCGCACATGCGCCGCCCAGGGATGTCATTTCCGCGCCAGCTGGCGGGGCAACAAAGGCCGTTTCCGCCAGCTGGCGGGACGGAAATCCCTCCGGCGCCCACCTAGCCCCTCAATGTTGGGGCTTGGCCCCCAAAGATGCGGAGCATTCCGCACCTTTGGGGCGGCTCGATGCCCGTCTGATTGGCGCCGTTTTGGGCACCAGTCGGCGGACATCGCGCCGTTTCGGGAGAATTTCGCCCCGGAAGTCAGTATAGATCTCAACAAACCATCCTCCAACACTAAGGATATTAAAAATTATAAGATTTTGACACCTAAAGTCCCCATAAAATAACAAGACCTGCGAAGGATCTACCAACTGGTCTGCTTCAATTTCAAGCCAAATGGAGGTAGAGTCTTTTCTAATCCAGTCCCTTGAAGCTAAAATGAGAGGCTAATTGGTACAATCTAATATTCGGGCCCCCAAGCTACCCTTATAAAGTGGGAGCTGCAACTTGATGGACTTCAAACAAGGGTTTTTATTCCATATAAACAAACTCATCATTCCATTGACTCCTTTAAGACTCTAACAGACAATAAGATTGGCAACATCTGTAAGAGATTCAACAGTCGAGGCAATACATTCATCTTAATCCAATCCGACCCAGCTGCAATACTGGCAAGGAAGACCAATGAATCAACTGAGGAAAATTAGCCCCATATAGTTTTTTGAAAAAGGGGGTAATTGAAATGAAAATCGCTTATTGTCACAAGTAGGCTTCAAATGAAGTTACTGTGCAAAGCCCTTAGTCGCCACATTCCGGCGCCTGTTCGGGGAGGCTGGTACGGGAATCGAACCGTGCTGCTGGCCGACAGGGACCACCTAAAAGGGAATTTAGCAAGGGGAGGTGGCCTATCTCTCAGACCTCATAACCTCAGACTTTGTAAAGTTATTCTTACAGCCGGAGAATGTACTAAATCTATCGACCATGTTGATAATAGCGGGAACTGAAATGTCCAGCTTCGATACAAACGGCAGCATACCATCAGCATAAAGCTGTTTCCTCCCAAAGCACAGCCCAAATATTAAAGGACCTCCCCCGCCAGAGGCCCTATGGCCAATGCAGACAGCAATTGGGATAATGGGCAGCCCTACCTAGTCCCTCTCTGAAGGCCAAAATTCTCAGATTGAAGCCATCTGCAAAGGACCATGGGAATTATGGCCACCCAGGACTCAGACAGATACACAGCCTATGTGTATCTATAACACAGGTAACCAGACCTGACCGAAAGCCCCTCTCGTTTACATTTTAATGGCCCATTTTCCTAGGACAATAGAACTCCAATCACACAACTGGTACAGCCACAGATTGATCGGCGCCACTCCCCTTACTCAGAAAGCACAACTGCTAAGGTCAATGACCGCTCAGGACCCGCCCAGCTACCAAGGCACCCGCCCCTTTATTAGCTGAAATCGAAGAGAGTGATCAGAGCCCTGTCGAATTATTGGGTCCAAGGTTAAGGACCGCCCCAAAGAGCGCAAAATCCCAGAGGGATAAAAGAGAGCGTAGCCATGTGTTCTGTCTCTCTTGGATACGGCCTGTGCCTACCCAACGATCGCTACCTGACGGATGAGCCCAGCAGAGACAGAACCACTTTCTTCGAACCAGCCAAGTGAAATCCAGATAAAGGCCTTTATCCATTTGCCCTGAAGTTAAGTATAGGTTATTGTAGCTAATAGGTGTAGTTTAACTCGTAGTAGATATTGTGTTTGCATGTCAAGGTAACTCTTGTGTATGTAAATAAACCATCTTTTGAACTAACTAACTGGTTGTGTGGTCATTTGATCGATATAAGGGAAAGGCTTGTGGTTCACCGAGAAAAATAAATAGAGCAGCAAGATCTATAACCATTCATGAGCACTGCTGCCAATGGCCTATGATACTGATCACCTTATTCAAAGAAGGATGTAAATTTGTTGCAAGCAGTTCAGAGAAGGTGCTGCATTGGCATAGTTTGGACTCTCACAAGTTAGCTGCTTTGCATGTTCGTCTATCCCTGTGCTCCGAATGACTCTTAAACCGAATGCCCGATCCAAAATCTGGCAAGATCCAAATTCCAGCATGGCCTTGATCCTGGGGTTGTTGGTTTTGAGATACTGAATTTGTATGTTCTATCTGACAATTCTGCATAAATATTTATCAAATCGTTTCTATATCTTTCTGTTTCAGCAGCAAAGTAGTGCAATTAGCTTTAGGGTCTCTGAACTCGGGAAAGACAACAATCAGAATTGTTGTTCCTTTTTGTAAGCGACTCGGCGGAGTGAGGTGGTCTGGTGGGGAAATTCTGCTGAAAATTGATCATTGGATCAGGGTGTAATTAGATCTAGCTGTACTGTCTATCATTCCTCCTGCCTACACATGCCTGAGTAGCTTGCCGATGGTCACTCTCCATGTTCAATGCAACATAGCAAGGGGTAATCATTGCCTACTACTCGTCCATGAGTTGCTGCTTTTGGGAGAAAATGGGGGAGGATCTACAAATTTGTAGATAGAATTCTGGTAATGTAAATATTATACTTTAACAGTAAACTGTTTTAAGGCTGATGATTAAATTCATTCTTGATGCATTCCTGCCCGGCCTTTGAGTACTTCCTAAATGTCTTCATATCTGATTTTCAAAGGACCAGCTGCTATCTTACCTCAGTTGTTGAAAATTCACCATTTTATTAAATCTGTAACTGAAAAACATTTTTTTAAAAATTTGATGCTGATTTGAATAGAGCTACTTGAATACCTGGGTGGCTCGGTAGCACAGTGGTTAGCACTGTTGCTTCACCGTGCCAGGGTCCGAGGTTCAAGTCCCAGCTTGGGTCACTGTCTGTGCGGAGCCTGTACGTTCTCCCCGTGTCTGTGTGGGTTTCCTCCGGGTGCTCCTGTTTCCTCCCACAAGCCCCGAAAGACGTGCTTGATAGGTGAATTGGACATTCTGAATTCTCCCTCTGTGTACCCGAACAGGCGCCGGAGTGTGGCGACTAGGGGCTTTCCCCAGTAACTTCATTGCAGTGTTAATGTAAGCCTACTTGTGACAATAAAGATTGTTATAATAAGGCTGTAAATCAGTGAGTAGAAAATGCAATGCCTGTAAATTACACTTGATGAATGTATTTGAGCTTTTAATTCCAGCACAACTCAGTGGGGAGCCGTATTAAGGATGATAAGGATTTGTTTGTCTTTTAAAGGATTGAAATGCACGGGCCATGTTAGCATGCTTTGAAAATCCTTTCCATTATGTCTGCTCAAAAATGTGGTTCCTTATGTGATGGAATCTTCTATTATGGACAACTGTGAAACGAGGTTTGAGAATAAATTCAGGTGTGGAATGTAAACGGCCACAAATTACTTTGAGTGGACCAGTTACTTTCTACTTTTAAAAATAAATTTAGAGTACCCAATTATTTGTTTTCCAGTTAAGGGGCAATTTTTCAGGGCCCGTTCCACCCAGTACAGTTTAGCACCCGGACATGTTTAATTTCTCGGGGGAGGGGGTCAGCGATAACTCCCTGCTTTTTATGTTCTTAGCGGGTTATGGTTTGGAAGATTCTCTGTCCCAACCGCTGTCATTGGGCACCTCTGCCACCATCCCGGACCTGTTTCCGGAGTTATTTTCGGGGCCTTCCAGTGACCAGGCGGCGGGGGCGGAGCATGCATCTGCACCACCACCTCCCGCTGGCCCGTGACTCTGGGAGGAGCCTGAGGAAATCCCGCCTGTCGATGATCCCGGTGGCGGGATCAAGGCAGCCCCTGAGTTGGTTGGTGGGCCCGTGTCGCCCGCCGCACTCAAGTGTGGGGAGGATTCGGGCCTGGAGGGCGACTGTCCGAAGGCTGTCAGCTGCCCAGTGTCGGGAGCGCAGGGTGCACGAGACGCTCTGTAGCGGGCTGCGGGTCTCACTCGTGCCTGACACTATGTCGCTCCTCACCCCCTCTGGGGAACACCTGGAATCTGGCACATCATAATTGAAGGTTCTTTTGTTTTTCTGCCTCTGTAGATCGTTCAGGCAGTGTCCTATTGCCCCCCCCCTCCACCAACACCGACTCACTCCCTCCCCACCACCCTCCTTTCCCCTCTCTCCCCACCAACCCCCTTCCTTTCCCTTCTGTTGGTACAGAGGCGAGGGTATCTGGTCTCTCCAGCACAACGTTAAGTGCTTGTACCATTAGTTTTTTGTAGAAACGTGTTTAATAATCAGAGTATCCCCCGCTCCCCGTACATTGGTACTGAGGGGAGGGTCTCCTGTTTTTCCAACACAAAATGAGTGTTTGTACCATTTGGCCTTGTGTATATTTTTTACTGTTTTAATAAAAAGATATGGCCAATCCACCTATCCTGCACATCTTTGGGTGGTGGGGGTGAAACCCATGCAGACATGGGGGAATGTGCAAACTCCACACAGACAGTGACCCAGGGCCGGGTTTCGAACCGGGTCCTCAGCGCCGCAGTCCCAGTGCTAACCACTGCTCCACTTGCCGCCCCTACTTTCTACTTTTAATCCATGATTATACCGACAGGAAAATGAATTGACATCCCCGCTTTACATAATTTAGCTATTTGGAATAACTTGAGTTGATGCACGATCAATAACTCCAGAAACGAGATTGGAGACAATTGAAAGCTTTATTGGACTAGATGTTTCCCCCAGCAGCGCAGGTACAGAATGCAGCTGCTGGGGAGACACAGACTCTTATACTCCGCATTACTGGGCGGAACGAGCAGGTAGGCTTCACTAATGATACAGCAGTCTCAGGTACCTCCCACACCGATGGTCTTACAGCATTATCCAGGGTAATACCCCTAATACCGACTACCACATTCATCCTCTGTTAAAATAAGAGTCCGGCGGGGGTGGTGGTCTCGCGTTATACAGTGGTAGAGGTTAAGATTATGGTGGTACCCGGTATACATTAGCACAGTGTTTTGCCTCGTTACATGTTGCTACTATTTACTGTATTTATTTACAGTCAGAATTAAGCAATTAGTCGATTGGGGGCCCTGGTCGTCCTCTGCAATCGTCGTAGCTTCGGCGGTGATGCAGGCGTCGGCTCGGGCATCCGTGGCTCCGGGAGCGTGGCTTCGGCTTCTTCAGCAGCTTCATCACCCCTAGATGGGACCGGTGGAAGGACCGATCCACCTGGGAAGGGGGCGGCAGTGGGGTGCGCCGGTGGGAGGGAGGGTGGGGTACGGTAGTGGAGATGTGGGTGGGGATCCAGCGGGCGGCAGGTCCTGTAGGGAGACCGTATCCTGTCAGCCGTCGGGGTATGCCACGTAGGAGTATTGAGGGTTAGCGTGAAGGAGGTGGACCGTCTCGACCAATGGGTCCGACTTGTGTGCCCGCACGTGTTTGCGGAGCAGGATGGGTCCAGGAGCTGCCAGCCTGTTTGGGAGCGAGGTCCTGGAGGACTTCCTAGGGAAGACCCGGAGACGTTCGTGAGGTGTTTGGTTGGTCGTGGTACACAGCAGTGACCGGATGGAGTGGAGAGCATCCGGGAGGATCTCCTGCCAGCGGGAGACTGGGAGATTCCTGGACCGTAGGGCCAGTAGAACGGTCTTCCAGACTGTTCCGTTCTCCCTCTCCACCTGCCCGTTTCCCCAGGGGTTGTAACTGGTCATCCTGCTCGAGGCAATGCCCTTGCTGAGCAGGAATTGACGCAGTTTGCCGCTCAGAAAGGAGGACCCCCTATCGTTGTGTATGTAGGCGGGGAAACCAAACAGCGTGAAGATACTGTGGAGTGCTTTTATGAGGTGGCTGCAGTCATGTCGGGGCAGGGGATGGCGAATAGGAACCGGGAGTACTCGTCAATCACGTTCAGGAAGTACGTGTTGCGGTCGGTGGTGGGGAGGGGCCCTTTGAAGTCCATACCGAGGCGTTCAAAGGGACGGGAAGCCTTTATCTGGCCTGTAGAAGTGCGGCTTGCACTCCGCGCAATTTGGCAATTCCTGGTGGCGGTCCTAACCTCCTCGATGGAGTAGGGCAGGTTGCGGGTCTTAATGAAATGGAAAAAGCGAGTGACTCCCGGGTGGCAGAGGTCCTCGTGGAGGGCCCGGAGGCCGTCCACTTGTGCGTTGGCACATGTGCCGCGGGATAGGGCATCAGGAGGCTTGTTTAGCTTCCTGGGACGATACAAGATCTCATAGTTGTAGGTGGAGAGTTCGATCCTCCACCGTAAGATCTTATCGTTCTTTATCTTGCCCCGCTGTGCATTATCAAACATGGAAGCAACCGACCGTTGGTCAGTGAGGAGAGTGAATCTCCTCCCGGCCAGGTAATGCCTCCAGTGCTGCACAGCTTCTACAATGGCCTGAGCCTCCTTTTCAACTGAGGAATGGCGGATTTCTGAAGCATGGAGGGTGCGTGAGAAGAAGGCCACAGGTCTGCCCGCTTGGTTGAGGGTGGCTGCCAGAGCTACGTCGGACGCATCGCTCTCGACCTGGAAGGAGAGGGATTCGTCGATTGCGTGCATCGTGGCCTTTGCAATGTCCGCTTTGATACGGCTGAAGGCCTGGCGAGCCTGAATTAGTGGGCGGGCCTTGTCCGCATAGTTGGGGACCAACTGGACATAATACAAAAAAAATCCCAGGCAGCGTTTCAGGGCCTCGGAGCAGTGAGGAGGGGAAACTCCATGAGGGGGCGCATGCGTTCGGGATCTGGGCCTATGACTCCATCATGCACTACGTAGCCTAGGATGGCTAGACGGTTGGTGCTGAACACGCATTTGTCCTTGTTATAGGTTAGATTAAGGATTTTTGCAGTATGGAGGAATTTTCGGAGGTTGGGGTCGTGGTCCTGCTGGTCGTGGCCGCAGATGGTGACGTTATCGAGGTACAGAAACGTGGCCCACAAACTGTACCGGTCAACCATTCGGTCCATCTCTCGTTGGAAGACCGAGACTCCATTTGTGACACCGAAGGGAACCCTTAGGAAGTGGTAGAGCCGCCCATCTGCTTCAAATGCAGTGTATTTGCGGTCGCTAGGGCGGATGGGGAGCTGGTGGTAGGTGGATTTGAGATCCACCGTGGAAAAGACCTTGTATTGTGCAATCTGGTTGACCAAATCAGATATGCGGGGGAGAGGGTACGCATCGCGCTGCGTATACCTGTTGATGGTCTGACTATAATCGATGACCATCCTATGCTTCTCCCCGGTCTTTACAACCACTACTTGAGCTCTCCAGGGACTGTTGCTAGCCTCAATGATACCTTTCCACAGTAATCGCTGGATTTCCGACCTAATAAAGGTCCGGTCCTGGGCACTGTACCGTCTGCTCCTGATGGCGACGGGTTTGCAATCCGGGGTGAGGTTCGCAAACAGGGAAGGCGGATCGATCTTGTGGGTCGCAAGGCTGCAGACAGTGAGGGGGATATAGCAGTATCAAGTACCTCCCACACCAATGGTCTTACAGCATTATCCAGGGTACCGTAATACCCCTAATACCGACTACCACATGAGTGAAACTTTTTGCCACTATTTATTCAGTACTAATAAAATTAGGATTTTACCTGTCTATTTGATCTTGGGCACGATCTACCGGGATGGGAACAGAGTCACAGAACAAGCCCGTTTAGCCGGGTGTTTCTCGGCCCTCGGAGCACCCGCACAGGGCACCCCAGGGCCCGATCCCCATCATGTGAAAAATGCCAGTGTGGCACCTTGGCACTGCCAGTCTGGCACCAGGTTGCAGTGCCACGGTGTGCTACCCTGCCTAGTGGGTAAGCATCTGGAGGCCTCCAATCCCCTGGGAGACCCCCACCAGTGCTGTTCCGCTTAGTCCCAGTTTGTGGTGACCAGCACTGAATGGCGCTCGCCCGAAATCTCCAAATCTAAGGGGTTAGATCCCATCCCTTGGTTAGATCGTGGGAGAGCTTTTTAGAGTGAGACTAGCTGTTTCGCTTTAATATGCAGATTTGCGAAAAAGTGATGCGCCCACAATGGGTGGGGATTCACATTGCAGCATCTACGAGATCGCGTTAGATCTCACGAGCTGCGTAGATCTTGGAAGTGGGATCTCCCAGCATCTACTGGCCACGTTGTGCTGTGCCACGCTGCCTTTTGGGCATGACAGGGCTGGTAGATCCCGCCCCTTATTTAAAATAGTCTTGTAAATGATTATCAACTTCATTAGTTTGGAGATTTCGACCCTTTCACATTAGGGCCGAATTTTCTGCTCGTGGATCCGGGCGTGGATGGGAACGAGAGCGGAAGATCTCATGAGAGGCCCAAATTACATTTAACATCAGTGCAAAGGCTCACTGTGATTGCCCCGCCCCCTCCCCCCAGCAGTAACAGGAATCCTGATGCTCAACGTCGAGAACCCCATTGTAATCAATTTTAATCTAATTATCGGGCCTCTGGGCCTGATCATCTCCACCCCCCCCTCCCCCCGTTAGATTATCCACTCGGATCGGCATGAGGGCACCCTGACGTGAATTACGACAGGTCTCCCATGGGATGCATACCTGCCGAAGGAGCTTGAGTGCATCGCTCAGGGAAAGGGATATGTGCCTGGGGCAGCGCCAGGGGACAGTGCCGGGTGGAGGTGTGGCATGGGGGAGATGGAGATGGGTGGGTAGTTCCATTCTTAGTTTGTGTACCAGGCCGGCTTCTAAAAATGGCATCCGATCTTTCGAAACTTAAATTGCTGGCAACTTTAAAAAAACCATTTTTGTTAAGGATTTTTGTTACAGGATGTGGCTAACCCTTGAGAAGACGGTGATGGCCTGCCTGCCTTCTGGAACCGCTGCCGTTCCTGTGGTGCAGGTGTTGGGACACCCACGTTGCTGTCAGTGATGCCGTGACAGCGGCCATCTGGAGTTTCCTCTTCAACCCCCAGAGAAAGCTGCCGCTGGGGCTGAGCACGTCAATGCTGCAACGCAGGGAAAACTCCGCTCTCGGAGTCTGCATCTGTCGCATTATAAAAATGAAAGGTGTTTGCTATGTTATTCATAAAGAGTTGATAACTAATTGTTACACAAATGTATACCAAGTGTCACCTTTGCTGGTGAGCAACAATGTCTGTCGATTGCCCATACAAAAGGAGAGCAAATACACTCGATGAAACTCCAGCATTTTGAGAGGTAAGGTGATTACTTTGAACATTTGAGAACTAGAAGACAAAACAGGTGTGCATGTGCTTTCATTCCTTCCTGGCTGTGAATAGGAATAACCCTCTGGTCTTCTCTTTCCTTGGCGCCACACCTCTGCAAATGGGTGGCCTGCTTCCAGTCCTCCATCACTATTGTCAACTGGCTACGAAAATGGGGTGCGCAAATCAATCCAGAGATGACTCTCCTAAATCTCCAGTGGCTTGCATCTCCCCAGTAAGGTTGAGGGGAAGGAAATCGGAGGAATGAGGATTGAACCTTAACACCACTGCCCAGTGGTGCTGAACATTGATTTTCTAAAATGCTGTCAAACGATATCTTCTGCAAGTGCATATTTTTCATTCCCTGGAAGTGAAAAGGTTAATGATCAACGGTTGTAGTAAGGAAGCCTAATTGTATCAAGCCGCCATGCAATCATTAACAAAATAGTTATGTTGCAGCACTGCAGTTCCACTGTGGCACAATTGGTCTTCAGTAATACATCAGCCGTGAAAATTGGCCTCGCAGCAACTTTTTTATTCAGTGCCAACTTCGCACAACGAGTGGGATGTCGAAGGAAAAACCGAAACCGGCACATATTGCCGTTGACATAGACTTGGAGGAGGATTGTGGCTTCATTAAGTCAGGGAATGCTGCAACGTTAATAGCAGGATCAATTATTGATTTCCAGGAATGTGACATAGCTGGTTTTCAGTGAGAAAGAAGCTGGCCAGTGTTCTTGCAGTTTAACCTAGCTGCTCTGATCCAGTGCCAGCAACATGATATAATAATATGCTGAAGTAATTTTATTCAAGTTGGTTCATGGTTTATGCTCCCACTTCTTCAAAAATGCGGAGACTATCTAGATGTCATATCTGTTTCTGCATTCTGCGCAATTCTGATCATTGCTAACCCTTGTATATCAGCAGAATTTCCCCCTTTTGCTTGCGTAGAATTTTACAACACAGAAACACAGTTTCTAATGTGGTTGTTTATGCTGCACACAAGCGTCCAACCTTGTGTCCTCCCACCTTATCAGTATATTCTTCTATTTTGTTTTCCCTCATCTACTACTTCTTAAATGCATCTCTGCTTTCCACGTCAGTCAGACCTTGTGGTATTGAGTTCTACATTCTTAACACCCTCTGAGAAAAGAAATTTCTCTTAAATTCCTTTATTGAATTTATTAGTAGCTAAATTATATTTATGACCCCTCGTATTAGGCGCCACTGACAGTGGAAACGTTTTCTCTCCGTCGATCCTATTAAACCCCCATATAATTTCATGGGGTCCAGCCTTTTCCGTGTTTCCCCAGTTGCACTTTTCTCAGTTCTGCTGCCATCTTTTTTTGCCCTTTTCAGTGCTTCCATGTCATTTTGTAATGTAGAGACCAAAACCGTGCATTTAAAATTTAGAGTACCCAATTATTTTTTCCAATGAAGGGACAATTTAGCGTGGCCAATCCACCTATCCTGCACATCTTTGGGTTGTGGGGGTGAAACCCTCGCAGACACGGGGAGAATATGCAAACGCCACACGGACAGTGTGTGCTCTAATCACGTTCTGCATCAGTTGAGCATAACTTTTGAATTCATATCCTATAGAAATGAAAACTTTCTTCATGAAGCACCACTTCAAGGAGCTCTACACGGATTAGGTTAATTTTGCAAGTGCGGCCAGGTATGTGCTGAACAGATGCAGAAAAGGTGGCTCTCCCTCAGGAAATTTGGAATTTGGCCCATTTAGCCGGAAAATAGGCCACTAAGCCAGCTGGAGGGGGAGAAATTGATAGACTTTTGTTAGGCAGGTTAAGTTAGGTAGATGGGGTTAAGATGCAGATTAGCCATGATGTAATTGAATGACAGAACAAGCTTCAGGGACTGAATGACTCGTCTCATTCCACAAGAATAGTAGGAATTTTGGACTATGGGCGGAAACCGGAGCACCTTCGGAAAAAACCCACGTGGCCACGGGGAGAAAGTGCAAACTCCACACAGACAGTTACCCAAGGTTGGAATCGAACCCGGGTCCCTGGAGCTGTGATGCAACAGTGCTGACCACTGTGCCGCCATGCTTATTCTTATTGCAAAAGAAATTTCAAGAATGCATGTAGTATTAACATAGGGCAGCATGGTAGCATAGTGGTTAGCACTGTTGCTTCATTGCGCCAGTGACCCAGGTTCGATTCCCGGCTTGGTTCACTGTCTGTGTGGAGTCTGCACGTTCTCCCCGTGTCTGCGTGGGTTTCCTCTGTGTGCTCTGGTTTCCCCCAACAAGTCCCGAAAGACGTGCTGTTAGGTGAATTGGACATTCTGTATTTTCCCTCTGTGTACCCGAACAGGCGCCGGAGTGTGGCGACTAGGGGATTTTCACAGTAACTTCATTGCAGTGTTAATGTAAGCCTACTTGTGACAATAAAGATTATTATTAACAAGAGTGACTACACTCCAAAAACAGTTAATTTGCATGTGGCGCGTACAGAGATCTTGAAAACACTGTACACGTGCAACTTTCCATCCTTCCATTGTATTTTCAAATCTTCTTCATCTACCTCCACTTTTTATACACTCCCTTGCTAGACCACTCCCTGCTGCTACTGGTAACGCCCATGTAAGAGTATTCAGTAATGTTTTTATGTCCTGACAATACAGTTTATTCTTCTCTCCGTAATTTACCAGTGACCTGCTCTACCAATGCTGTCTAAATTATTTAGAAAGTAAACATGGCAAATTCTCACGCGCAGTTTCCTCCCCTCTCCATTTTCCATGGGGAAATTATTGGTCTCTACTCACTGACTCCATGGGATAGCATGTTTTAAATCATTTTGTGATACATTCATAGAATCCCTACAGCACAGTGCAGAACTCTGCACTGACCCTTCGAAAGAGCACTCTACCCAGGACCACTCCCCCGCCCTACCCCGTAACCTAAATTAACATCCCTAGACATGAAGAGGCAATTTTAGCATGGCCAATCCACCTAACCTGCACATCTTTGGACTGTGGAAAGAAACCGGAGCACCCCGGAGGAACCCCACACAGACATTGAGTGAGCGAATGTGCAAACTACACACAGTCACCCAAGGTTGGAATTGAACCCGGGTCCCTGGCACTGTGAGGCAGCAGTGCTAACCACACTTATTCTTATTGCATAAGAAGTTCCAAATGTGCATGTAGTATAAACAAACACAAAATATAAATAAAACCAGTGCATGCCCCATGGCAACACTTCAACCAATCAGTACCCTTTTCCCGTGTAGTATAAGTGGTTGTTCCCTTTTGAAATTTGGTATCCTTGCATCTGACTTGATGAGTGCAAGATGAAAAGCTTTGACAACATGTCTAATTTTTTAGTATTATTCAAATTCCAAGTATCTTATGTACATAATTAAAAGTCCTGCACCAAGTCTCATCGTCTTTCTTTTAAAAGGCGTCATACCTAAAGGTGTAGACATAATTATACCTCAAAATGTAATATTAAGTTACCAAATATCTGACTTTTAAAGGTGAATGAATCAAAAATATTTTTAAAATACCCAAATGAGTAAAAAATAGAATTCCTAATTTTCTTCTCAAAAGTTATCATTTACAAAGCGCCAAGTACTACAAATTGCCTAATTGCACAACAATCTCTCCAGGTGAAGGAAGCTATTGAGCCTGTACAGTTTATCTTTCCACACAAACCTCCCTATGACGAATCTAAGAGACTTGCTATAAACATGCTTGAGGTCAAATCACTGATTCTGCACAAATTAAAACTTGTATCCACTGAATCAAAATGCTGCACTCTATGCTTTTGAAATCCAACTTCCTCCTTCACTAAGATCATTATAGGCAAATATAAATAATATCAGGAGTCTCCCAGTATTCTCCTCCATAGTCCAGGGGCATTGAAGCTTGTTGAGATGAACTAATTAGCATAGAATCTTTGTTGAATGAATCATTTTATCACTGACATGACTCACTGAATCATCAGGGGAACTCTTAAAGTATTGCTTAGGCTGAAAACTTTATTGTGTTTCTATTCCTTGAAGTCCCAAGGATATTTCCAAATCTGTGCAAGAACCCTGGTGAAACCATGAGAACGTATTCATCCCTCAGCAGTGCTAAAAAGTAATGAATGTATTCATCTTTTCTCACTCAATGCTGTTTAGTAACATGTGCTGCATTGTGGCCAAAATACTTCACCTCCTTCGTTCTCTCGATTAATTGCAATTTCCAGGGTTGCCTGGTGATTTCTTTAGCTTAATGAAGTTAGATACTGTGGTGTATTGAATGGGGGACATGCAAGAAAACAATGGTGAAACAATATCCCAGAACTGGACTTCCCCAATGGAAATAACCTTGATTTCAGTTTAGATAAGGGGGGGGGGGGGCAGAGACACAGAGAGATAAAAGACTGGGTTACCATGGAGTGTGGGTACAAAAATAGTTAAGCTAACCTGGTATACCCCCAATGAGATTGCAGCCGTACTTGAAAGCATAAATGGCCATTATGTCGCAATATTGTCATGAATCTCTTTGAAACTTGAATTTCCCTTCACTGGGGAGAAAAATATGGGGTTCATTTTGAATATGTGTGCAGCTGGTTAATTGTTTGTGGTATCGTATCAACGCCTGAGAATTACCCCCCCCCCCCCAGTACTGTGGTGGGGGTGGGTAGGTAGTGGTGTATTGAGACAGTTTTCACTCCCGTCTCTCATCTTGAGCATTAACTGGTGTGTTCACTGCCATCTCTCATCTGGAGCATTAACTGGTGCTGGGTGTTCTTTCCTCGCGACCTGCTCCTTATGAATATACACACAGAAGGCGGAAGCACAAGATTATATGTGTACATATGATCCTTTTGGTCTTCACAATACCTCAAAAACACTTCAGAGTTATTGAGTTACTTTTGTAACATAGTTCCTGCTTAGTTGGAAAATGCAGCAGTTAGTTTGCATACAACAAAGTTCAACAATAACATTGACGTTAACCAGTCGGTTGTTTGATCATTTGGCGCAGCCTGGTGTGTGATTCTGATGAGCACCATCTAGCAGAGGTCACGGGTTGGCAATAATCTCACTCCATCGATCTGTAATTCCCCTGCTGTTGCCCTGACTGGGATCAGGTAAATTAGCACAATCTTGGTCTGTATGGATTAGTAAATTACTGACTTAACCAGATGAACCATTCATGAAAGTGTGCCTATTATATAATTTTTATTTGAGGGCAATTCTTCCACTCTCTGGGAATTCCTACTCTATGTCATAATCAATTTATGGAATGTGAGCAAACTGAACAAACAAAGAGCAAACAAAGAAATGTACAGCACAGGAACAGGCCCTTCGGCCCTCCAAGCCCGTGCCAACCATGCTGCCCGACTAAACTACAATCTTCTACACTTCCTGGGTCCGTATCCCTCTATTCCCATCCTATTCATGTATTTGTCAAGATGCCCCTTAAATGTCACTATCGTCCCTGCTTCCACCACCTCCTCCGGTAGCGGGTTCCAGGCACCCACTACCCTCTGCGTAAAAAACTTGCCTCGTACATCTACTCTAAACATTGCCCCTCTCACCTTAAACCTATGCCCCCTAGTAATTGACCCCTCTACCCTGGGGAAAAGCCTCTGACTATCCACTCTGTCTATGCCCCTCATAATTTTGTAGACCTCTATCAGGTCTCCCCTCAACCTCCTTCGTTCCAGTGAGAACAAACCGAGTTTATTCAACCGCTCCTCATAGCTAATGCCCTCCATACCAGGCAACATTCTGGTAAATCTCTTCTGCACCCTCTCTAAAACCTCCACATCCTTCTGGTAGTGTGGCAACCAGAATTGAACACTATACTCCAAGTGTGGCCTAACTAAGGTTCTATACCGCTGAAACATGACTTGCCAATTCTTATACTCAATGCCCCGGCCAATGAAGGCAAGCATGCCGTATGCCTTCGTGACTACCTTCTCCACCTGTGTTGCCCCTTTCAATGACCTGTGGACCTGTACTCCTAGATCTCTTTGACTTTCAATACTCTTGAGGGATCTACCATTCACTGTATATTCCCTACCTGCATTAGACCTTCCAAAATGCATTACCTCACATTTGTCCGGATTAAACTCCATCTGCCATCTCTCCGCCCAAGTCTCCAAACAATCTAAATCCTGTTGTATCCTCTGACAGTCCTCATCGCTATCCGCAATTCCACCAACCTTTGTGTCGTCTGCAAACTTACTAATCAGTCCAGTTACATTTTCCTCCAAATCATTTCTATATACTACAAAGAGCAAAGGTCCCAGCACTGATCCCTGTGGAACACCACTGGTCACAGCCCTCCAATTAGAAAAGCATCCTTCCATTGCTACTCTCTGCCTTCTATGACCTAACTGCTTGACTGTGCTCATTCATTTTAATTACTCTGAATCTTGGCAGTAGTTCAGTTCATGTCACCACCATTCCTTGTTTTATTTTCCACATTTTTAATAAAAATAGCGATTGTAAAATCAGGATTCAGCTTCTACGCTGTAGCTTGTGAAACTTTTAGATTTGAGTCACTTCCGTCTAGTTACTTCCCCATGTAAGAAGGAACTGTGTTCACTGGAATATTTATAGCCAGTCCTAGCAACACACTTTGCCTCTCTTCAATTAGAATTAGCCTGTCTATTGGGGAATATAATTTTCACTGAGTGCATCAAACCTGTAATTGTGCATGTTGCCACAACATCGCGGCCTCCCTGAATTCTCTCCACCTGTTTCTAACCCCTCTAACCTGTTTCTGGAAAATTGCATGTGCGCCAATGTAAAGTAATCGTCAACCTAATGAGAATGAGTAATGACTAATCCAATAGCACACACACACACGTTTGAAATTACTTTTATGTCAAATAGTAACCGGCCAAAAATTAAACTCCCAACTGTCCCATCAACATGATTCAAGATAACCTTGCTGTTGTGTTTGCAAAAACACATGCTTTATGGACAAATCTCAGCACCTGTCCTCTAAATAATTAACTGGCTCAAAATAATTGCAGCTGACTTTACTTCCACTTTAACTGGTAATAATCAGCATTTATTGTTTATGTAACATTGTCTGGGTCCTGATTAGGTATGATGTCTACTCTCGCCCTGCAATGTTACTGAATTAGTGACCATCTAACCATTCTAATGAATGTTGTCTTGTGAACAGCATTTCATAGAATTTGCAGTACACAAGGAGGCCATTCAGCCCATCGAGTCTGAACCGGCCCTTGGAAAGAGCACCCTACTTTTAAAAAAAAATGATTCTCCTTTTTCACATTTTCTCCCACATTTACACCCATCAACAATAAACAATAGTCAGCAAGATATGTCAACCCGATAATAACAACGATCCCATCCGCCCACCAACCCCCAAACATCAGCCCACATGTTTACATAAACAAATGACAAAAAGAAATCAGGGATTATCCATAGTCACCCTTAATCTACACAGCCCCCCCCCCCACAAACTAATGTTCGATGTTATCCAGTTCTTGAAAGTGCATAATAAATAGTGCCCATGACTTGTAGAACCCCTCCGAGCATCCCCTCAGTTCGAACTTAACCTTCTCAAGGGTCAAGAATTCCAACAGGTCCCCCCGCCACGCCAGGGCACTGGGTGGAGAGGCTGCTCTCCATCCCAGCAGGATCCGCCTTCGGGCGATCAACGAGGCGAAGGCTATGATATCTGCCTCCGCACCCGTTTCCAACCCTGGCTGGTCTGACACCCTGAATATGGCCCCCTGGGGACCCGGGTCCAGTTTCACAAGCACCACCTTGGAAATTACCCTAAACACCTCCTTCCAGTACTCCCCTAGCTTTGGACAGGACCAAAACATATGAATGTGATTCGCGGGCCCCCCCACCCCTCCCCAACCCGCAACGCTCACACACATCCTCTACTCCTTCAAAAAATCGGCTCATCCTCGCCCTCGTGAGGTGCGCTCTATATACCACCTTCAGCTGTATCAGCCCCAACCTCGCACATGAGGTGGAGGCATTCACTCTCCGGAGAACCTCACACCAGACCCCCTCCTCTATAACCTCTCCCAACTCTTCCTCCCACTTTGCTTTGATCCCTTCCAGTGGTGCCTTATCCTCTTCCAGAATAGCTCCGTACACCGCTGACACTGCCCCCTCCTCCAGTCCCCTTGTCGTTAACACCTCCTCCAGCAATGTGGAGGCCTGTTCCTCTGGGAAGCTCTGTATCTCCTTCCTGGCAAAATCCCGAACCTGCATGTACCTAAACCCTTCTCCCTGCTCCAGCCCATACTTCGCTTCCAGCTCCCTCAATCCTGCAAACCGACACCGAAGAAACAAATCTTTTAGCGTCTTAATCCCCTTCTCTTCCCATTTCCGAAAACTTCCATCCCACCTCCCTGGCCCAAATCTGTGGTTCCCCCGAATCGGCATTTCCCTTGACCCTAAACCCAACCCGAATTGTTGGCGAAACTGCCTCCAGATTTTCAATGAAGCTATTATTACCGGACTCCCTGAATATTTTCCTGGAGCTATCGGGAGCAGCGCTGTTGCAAGTGCCTTCAGCCCCGACCCCCTGCACAAATTCTCCTCCATTCTGACCCACTGAGAATCCACCCCTCTGACCCAGCTCCGCACTTTCTCCACATTTGCCGCCCAGTAGTAGTACAACAAGTTCGGGAGACCCAAACCCCCTGCCTGCCTTCCCCTCTGTAGCAGCACCTTTCTCACTCTGGCCACCTTCCCTCCCCATATGAATGAGGTAATCCTTCCCTCAATCTCCCTGAAAAAAGACTTTGGCAGGAAAATCGGTAGGCATTGAAAAATAAACAGGAATCGTGGCAACACATTCATTTTAACCGCCTGTACCCGACCTGCCAGTGACAGAGGAAGACCGTCCCACCTTGCCAGATCGGCTTTCACTCTCCCCACCAAACTAGTGATGTTGTACCTGCGAAGCCTCCCCCACTCCCGGGCAACCTGCACCTCCAGATACCTAAAATGAGTCCCTGCTCTACGGAATGGCAGCCCCCCCACTCCTGCCCCCACCCCCGGCCGAGACAACACAAAGTACTCACTCTTGTCAAGGTTCAACTTGTACCCCGAGAAAGACCCAAATACCCGCAGCAGCTCCAATATTCCTCCTATCGACGCACTCGGCTCCGACACATACAGCAGCAAGTCGTCGGCATATAAGGACACCCTATGCTCTATCCCCCCCCGCACTATTCCTTTCCATGCTCCCGAACTTCTCAATGCGATGGCCAACGGCTCAATCGCAAGTGCAAACAGCAGGGGGGACATCGGACATTCCTGTCTCGTCCCACGGTGGAGAGAGAAATATCTCGAACTGATATTATTTGTGCGGACACTCGCCTTCGGTTCCTTATATAATAGCTTTACCTAGTTCACAAACCTTGGTCCAATCCCAAACCGCTCCAGCACTGCCATCAGGTACCCCCATTCTACCCGATCAAACACCTTCTCGGCGTCCAATGCCACAACTACCTCTGTTTCCTTTCCGCCGGTGCCATAACAACGTTCAGAACCCTGCTAATGTTCGAAAACAGCTGCCTCCCTTTCACTAACCCCGTCTGACCCTCCCCTATCACCTTCGGGAGGCACTCCTCCAGCCTACCCGCCAGTACCTTCGCCAACACTTTTACGTCCACACTCAGAAGTGATATGGGCCGATACGACCCACACTCCGTCGGATCCTTATCTTTTTTTAGTAACTGGGAAATCGATGCCTGCCCCAAGGTTTGCGGCAACACCCCCTTCCCTATCGCCTCCTCAAACATCCCCACCATCAGGGGTGCCAACCTATCCTTAAATTTTTTATAATATTCCACCGGAAACCCATCCGGCCCTGCCACCTTCCCCGACTGCATCCTCCCAATCGCATCCTTTATCACCTGCTCCACTATTGCTCCTTCTAATGTAGCCCTGTCCCCCTCCCCTAGCCTCGGGTACTCCAATCCATCAAGAAATTCCTGCATCTCACGGTCTCCTCCGAGTGGCTCTGACTTGTACAACCTCTCATAAAACTCCTCAAAAACCTTGTTAATCAGCACTGGGGCCACCACCAACATCCCTGCTCTATCCTTCACCTGAAGAATTTCCTTGCCGCTGCCTCCCTCCGGAGCTGACCTGCTAACATACCTGCCCCGTCTTATCTCCATGTTCATAAACTGCATCCCTTGCTCGTCTCAGTTGGCGCACCCCCTTCCTGGTGGACAGTCGGTCGAAGCTCGCCTGTAGTTCCTTCCTCTTTTCCAGCTTCGCCGGGTCCCCATCCTCTGCCAACCTCCTATCTACCTCCAACATCTCATCTATTACCCTCTGCCGCTCCAACCTCTCCTCCTTATCCACCCTGGCATTAAATGAAATGACCTCACCTCTCACCACCGCCTTTAGAGCCTCCCAGACGACTGCCTTCGACACCTCACCCGTACAATTGAAACCTACATATTCCTTAGTTATCTTTTCAATTTTCTCACAGAACACTTGGTTCCCCAAAAGCCCCACATCCATTTTTTGGGGAACACTTGGTTCCCCAAAAGCCCCACATCCAGTTTCCACCCCGGCCTCTGCGCTGCCCCCTTCTCCAGCACCATATCCACCCGATGTGGAGCGTGATCTGACACTGCAATTGCAAGGAGCACCCTACTTAAGCCCACACCTCCACCGTATCCCCGTAACCCAGTAACCCCGCCGAACCTTTTTGTTTTGGACACTTAAGGGCAATTTAGCATGGCCAGTCGACCTAACCTGCACACCTTTGGACTGTGGGAGGAAACTGGAGCACCCGGAGGAAACCCACGCAGACACGGGGAGAACGTGCAGACTCCGCACAGACAGTGACCCAAGCCGGGAATCGAACCTGGGACCCTGGAGCTGTGAAGCAACAGTGCTAACCACTGTGCTACCGAGCTGCCCATTTATTAGATTGAATCAGTTAATGAACAAAGCATAGATGGAAACTGCCCACATTGTCTGAAGAGTACTAAAGGTGTGATACACCCCTATAACAAAAGACACCGATGAATGTCACTGTCAGCATTTGTTTGCCTTTAACTCCGCTATACCAAATTCATAACCACTATGAAACATTTCAATTCCCTAGTATAACCCCTGCATTTCGTTGATAAAAATAGTCCCAAGCAATCTCAAAGTTAATGTGTTTCATGAGATTTCAAAGAAGCTGCAAATACCAGAAATCTGCAATTAAAAATAGAAAATCTGAAACTGTGCACTAATTTAGTCACTAATTCTAACGAGAAAAGACAAGTGTTTGGCGTTTTGGTGGAAAGTCGTTGACCTGAAACATTGACTTTGTTTCTTTCTCTTCAGTTTTTGAAAAATTCATTTACAGGATGTGGATGGCGCTGGTTAGATCAGCATTTGTTGCCCTTCCCCAGTTACCCTTCAGAAGGTAATGGTGAGCTGTCTTCTTGAACCGCTGCAGTCCCTGAGGTGTAGGTGCACCCTCTGAGCTGTTAGGGAGGCAATTCCAGGATTTGGCCCCAGCAACAGAGAAGGAATGGCGATATATTTCCAAGTCGGGGTAGTGAGTGGCTTGGAAGGGAACCCCCAGGTGGTGGGGTTCCCAGGTATCTGTTGCTCTTGTCCTTCTAGGTGGTAGTGGTCCTGGGTTTGGAAGGTGCTTTCTAAGGAACCTTGGCGAGTCATTGCAGTGCATATTGTAGATGGTGCACACGGCTGCCACTGTGCATCGATGGTGGAGGGTTTGAATGTTTGTGGAAGGAGGAGCAATCAAGCGGGCTGCTTTGTCCTGGATGGTGTAGACCTTCTTGAGTGTTGTTGGAGCTGCACTCATCCAGGCAAGTGGAGAGTATTCCATTACACTCCTGACTTGTGCCTAGTAGATGGTGGGCAGGCTTTGGGGGGTCAGGAGGCGAGTTACTCGCTGTAGGATTCCTAGCTTTTGACCTGCCCTGGTACCCACAGTATTAATATGGCTCGTACAGTTTAGTTCCTGGTCAATGGTAACCCCGAGGATGTTGATTGTGGGGGATTCAATGATGATAATGCTATTGAATGTCAAGGGATGATGGTTAGATCCTCTCTTGTAGGCGGTGGTCATTGCCTGGCACTTGTGTGTAACAGATGTAACTTCCCACTTGTCAGCTAAGCCTGGATATTGTCCAGCTCTTGCTGCATTTGGACATGACTCCTCAGGTAATGAAGCAGTCCGTAAATGGTGCTGAACTTTGTGCAGTCCTCTGCAAACATCCCCACTTTTGACCTTATGATGGAGTAGCTGAAGATAGTTGGGCCTAGGCCACTACCCTGAGGAACTCCTGCAGTAATGTCCTGGAGCTGAGATGATTGGCTTCCAACCACCACAACTATCTTCCTTTGTGCCAGGTATGACTCCAACTAGCGGAGAGTTCCCCCTGAATCCCATTGACTCCAGTTTTGCTAGGGCTCTTGATGCCATACTCGGTCAAATGCTGCCTTGATGTCAAGGGCAGTCACTCTAGCCTCACCTCTGGCATTCAGCCCTTTTGCCCATGTTCGAACCAAGGCAGTAATGAGGTCAGGAGCTGAGTGACCCTGGCGGAACCTAAATCGTGCGTCCGTGTGTAGGTTATTGCTGAGTAAGTGCCGCTTGATAACACTGTTGATGACTCCTTCCATCAGTTTGCTGATGATGGAGAGTAGACTGATAGGATGGTAATTGGCTGGGCTGGATTTGTCCTGTTTCTTGTGTACAGGACACACCGAGGCAATTTTCCACATTGCCGGGTAGGTGCCAGTGTTGTAGCTACTGGAACAGCTTGGCCAGGAGTTAGTGTGAGAAGGTGAGGGCATTGTTCAAACCAATCAGTTAGAGCAACAGTAGGTGAGTGTAGTTAGATACCTATTGATCTATTCTGTATTCGTAAGGGACAGGTGTCGAAACCAGTTTTAGTAGTGTCAACAAAATCATAACTTTTTGTTTAAGTAAAAGCTATACTGTGGTCTTTGTGGAACACTGTGCCAGCCATTCTAAATGAACAACACAAAGAACACTACAACCACCAAGCCACTGCTTCCCCTTAATGCTGCCATACCTGCTGAATAGTTCCAGTATTTTCTGTTTCTATTGTTATTGGAGTTTTGGTTGTGTAACTCTTTGGTCATTGTTTTGAGTTAGACACCAAAAGTATAACTAACCTGTCTTTTCCCTGGACAGCTGCTGATTAACCTGCTGTCTGTTACCAGCACTTTCTGTTTTGTTTCAGCCATTGTGTTTTTATTTTCATAATCATGTTGATAATGCTTAGGGAAAGTACCAACAATAATAAAAATCCTAATCCACATTAATAACATTGTGGGTACTCTTTGTGATGCCCTGTAATTTATAAGAGGTAGAATACAACCTATTTTGGAATAATAGTCCTATGCTGAATTATTGTGGTGAATATCGAGTGATTGCAGTATATTTGTTTATTCTATGGATCCTTGCTGTTAACCTCCTAATGTGTTGAATATTTTTCAGGCATCCACTCGCTACGTTTTTCCACCTGTTTTTCCGCATAAGTGCCATCATTACTTACCTCTTCTGTGACTGGTTCAGCAGGAGCTTTGTTGCCTGTTTTGTGACGATACTCCTCCTCCTGTCCTTTGACTTCTGGTCAGTAAAGGTAAGAACTGTGAACCTGCTGATTTTGGACTACTGTTTACATGCGAGGTCAGATGTGATCTGCAACTGCAGTAGATTTTAGTGTTTTATTTTTAAAGTCCTATGTTACTAGCCACATACCGAGGTGAATCATTAGGTACTGTAGCACAGGCAGTAATGTTCCTTGCTTCGATTTTTCTGTGCGGTTTCTGTTAGATAGGTTTTAGGTCAAAAGAATTGATGACCAGCTCTGGGCATTGTCTTTTGGGAGCTTATCTCTTGAGGGTAGAGGAATATGGAGAAGAACTGTGGCTCCTGTTGTACTCGAATATGGTCATCCTGGTTTTCTGATTAATATTACCATATTTTGTCAAAGTGCTGGGCTCACTGAAAATCGGCTTGTAGCTCTCCAGCTGCACAGACCAGTTTTCTCTCCAGATATTGAGCCTCTTCACAGAAAAGGAATGATTGGGTGTGATTTACGTCATTGCTCTTGCAGGGCGAGGACTGATGGAGCCGACACCTCAGTGATCTGGGAGCCAAATTTAAAGGGTGCCCTGATCAGGACAGAATCTGAGTGACCCCCAGCCCCCATCATGCAGGTAACGCCCCCCCCCCCACACCACACACACACACACACACACACACACACACACACACGCTGCAGAAGTATCTCCCGCATTTCCCAACCCTCAGTGTCCACCCCCGTAACTGCATGTTCCCCCACTCACTGGCCACCTTCCCTCTTTCCCCCCCCCCACCACACATAACTGGACTCCCCCCACCCCCCATGGGGCTCCCATGAGAACCTGTCATTGGCACTGCTCCAAGCACAGGATGCCACTGTGCCAGGATGCAGTGCCAGGGGACAGTGCTTGGGGGCAGTGGCATGGCCCTGGCATATCCTTGGTCCCCCCCCCGGGACTATACTTACCTCTTGTGGCCCTGGAGGCAATCCCCTCGACTGAATCGCGTTTTTCCAAACTTGTTATAAATCTCACGAACAGGACATCATGTCGGCAAGGAATGAATATTCAGTGAGGGGGCAGGGGGAAGCTGATCTCATTAATAATATTAAAACGTGGGACTTCCGGGTGCGGCGATGACTAGCTAAGTCGCACGTTTCGGCACCTCCCGTTTCAAGGGACTTTTGGGCTCTTATCGGGAGCCCCAACGGAAATTTTCAAAGGCTAAACCCAGTGTGAGGCGACATAGGAAGGAGTCCCCCCGGGTGTGGATGAAAAGAAATGATAGTAGTGGCCAGATTGTGGAGGATCCTCTGGAGTAGTGGCAGAGAAGGGAAGGGAGAAGCAAGATGGCGGCTGAGGGAGCCCAGTTGGTATGGGGCCTGGAACAGCAGGAGTTCCTCCGGCGATGTGTGGAGGAGCTCAAGAAGGAGGTGTTGGCGCCGATGCTGCAGGCGATTGAGGGACTGAAGGAGACGCAAAAGACCCAGGAGATGGAGCTCTGTGGAGTGAAGGCAAAAGCTGCCGAAAATGAGGACGAGATACAGGGCTTGGTGGTGAAGACGGAGACGCACGAGGCGCTACACAAGAGGTGTATGGAGAGATTGGAAGCCCTGGAAAATAGCTCGAGGAGGAAGAACTTAAGGATTTTGGGTCTTCCCGAAGGGGCAGAGGGAGCGGACGTTGGGGCGTACGTGAGCGTGATGCTCCATACCTTAATGGGAGCTGAGGCCCCGACGGGCCCCCTGGAAGTGGAGGGAGCGTACCGGGTCCTCGTGAGAAGACCAAAGGCAGGGGAAATACCGTGAGCAATAGTGGTGAGATTCCACCGCTACAAGGACAGGGAGATGGTCCTGAGATGGGCTAAGACGACACGGAGCAGCAGATGGGAGAACGCGGTGATCCGCGTCTACCAAGATTGGAGGGCGGAGGTGGCGAGAAGGAGGGCGAGTTTCAATCGGGCCAAGGCGGTGCTCCACAGGAAGAAAGTGAAATTCGGAATGTTGCAGCCGGCAAGACTGTGGGTTACACACCAGGGCAAACACCACTACTTCGAGACGGCAGAGGAGGCGTGGACATTCATTCAAGAGGAGAAGTTGGACTAGATTGGGGAAAGGATGTTTGGAATGAAGTAGCGAGGTGGTGGCAAGAAATTGTAAATCAGATGGGGGAATTTATTCCCCTCGAAGGAGGGGGACACGAAGAAATGTGGGCGCCGGTGGGGAGGGGGATGGGGAAGGAGAGCGGGAGCTGCGCCATTAGGGGCGGGGCCGAGAGGGAAGCGCGGGCTTTGTTCCCGCGATATGGAAATTGTGGCGGGAAAAGGGGGCGTAGGAACGAGGGAGCCTCACACGCAGGGAGGCTAAGGATAAACGGGGAAGCCGAGGTCAGCCAGAGTTTGCTGACTCCGGGGAGCAATACGGGGGGTGCAATCAAGCTAGAGCGGGATCTAGCGGGGGGGGGGGGGGGATTAACTGGGTTGCTGCTGATAAGGGGAAGGGGGAGCTGTGATGGGATGGTCGGGACGGGAGGGTGCTGTCTGGGGGACAAGCGGTTGCATGGGAACCGGGTGAGGAGCTGGTTTAAAAAAGGGGATGGCTAGTCGACGAGGGGGGGGGGCTAAAGAGCCCCCCAACCCGGTTGATCACGTGGATCGTGAGAGGGTTGAACGGGCCGATTAAGAGGGCAAGGGTATTTGCGCACCTAAAGAAGCTAAAGGCAGACGTGGTTATGCTTCCGGAGACGCACCTGAAACTGGCGGATCAGGTCAGATTAAGCAAAGGATGGGTGGGACAGGTATTCCACTCGGGCTTGGATGCGAAAAATAGAGGGGTGGCAATACTGGTGGGGAAACGGGTATCGTTTGAGGTGAAGACCATTGTGGCGGACAGTGGCGGTAGGTACGTGATGGTGAGTGGCAGATTGCAAAGTGAGGCGGTGGTGCTGGTGAACGTATATGCCCCGAACTGGGATGATGCGAACTTTATGAAGCGTATGTTGGGGCGCATCCCGGACCTGGAGATGGGAAAGTTGGTAATGGGGGGTGACTTCAACACGGTGCTGGACCCAGGGCTGGACCAGTCCAGATCTAGGACCGGGAGGAGGCCGGCAGCGGCCAAGATGCTTAAGGGCTTTATGGAGCAGATGGGAGGAGTGGATCCCTGGAGATTTACTAGACCGAGGAGTAAAGAGTTTTCCTTCTTCTCCCACGTCCATAGAGTGTACTCCCGGATAGATTTCTTTGTCCTGGGAAGGGCGCTGATCCCGAAGGTGGCAGGAGCGGAGTACTCGGCTATAGCCATTTCAGATCATGCCCCACATTGGGTAGATCTGGAACTAGGGGAGGAAAAGGAGCAACGCCCACTTTGGAGATTGGACATGGGACTGTTGGCGGACGAGGGGGTATGTGTTGAAAGATACCTAGAGGTCAATGATGACAGAGAGGTCCAGGTGGGAGTAGTCTGAGAGGCGCTGAAGGCGGTGGTGAGAGGGGAGCTGATTTCCATAAGGGCCCATAAGGGGAAACAAGAGGGTAAAGAAAGGGAGAGACTGATTGGGGCGATTCTGAGGGTGGATAGGCAATATGCGGAGGCTCCGGACGAAGGGCTACACAGGGAAAGACGGAGACTACACACGGACTTTGACTTGTTGACCACGGGTAAGGCGGAGACGCAGTGGAGGAAGGCACAGGGAGTACAGTACGAATACGGAGAGAAGGCGAGCCGACTGCTGGCCCAACAACTTAGGAAGAGGGGGGCGGCGAGAGAGATCGGAGAAGTTAGAGACGAGGAGGGAAGGATGGAACAGAGGGCGGAGAGGGTGAACGGGGTGTTTAAGGTATTCTACGAGAGGTTGTATAAGGCCCAACCCCCGGAAGGGAAAGAGGGAATGATGCATTTCCTAGACCAGTTGGAGTTCCCGAAGGTTGAGGAGCAGGAGAGGACAAGACTGGGAGCGCAGATTGAGGTAGAGGAGGTGGTAAAAGGAATCGGGAACATGCAGGCAGGGAAGGCCCGGGACCAGATGGGTTCCCGGTGGAATTCTATAGGAAATATGTGGACCTGCTGGCCCCACTCTTGACGAGAACCTTCAATGAGGCTAAGGAAAGGGGACACTACCCCCGACCATGTCGGAGGCGACGATATCACTGATCCTGAAAAGAGACAAAGACCCGCTGCAGTGCGGGTCATACAGGCCCATCTCCCTCCTGAACGTAGATGCCAAGTTATTGGCCAAAGTGATGGCGACAAGGATAGAGGACTGTATCCCTGGAGTGGTGCATTGTGACCAAACAGGATTTGTTAAAGGGAGGCAATTGAATACCCCCACCGGAGGGGGAGGCGGAGATAGTGGTGGCTATGGATGCAGAGAAGGCATTTGATAGAGTGGAGTGGGACTACTTGTGGGAGGTACTGAAGAGATTTGGATTTGGAGAGGGGTTCATTAGATGGGTTCGGCTCCTAAACGGGGCCCCGGTGGCAAGTGTGATTACGAACAGGCAACGATCCGACTACATCCGACTATATAGGGGCACAAGACAGGGGTGCCCCCTTTCCCCATTGCTGTTTGCGTTGGCAATTGAGCCATTGGCCATAGCGTGGCCATTGTGTGGGCCGGAAAGACCCCAAGGGTAAAGAGGGGGTTCCTGCAGCGCAGTAGAGATAGAGGGGGATTGGCACTGCCGAGTCTGAGTGATTATTATTGGGCCGCTAACGTGTCTATGATATGTAAGTGTATGAGGGAAGAAGAAGGAGCGGCGTGGAAAAGGCTGGAGATGGCGTCCTGTAGGGGAACTAGCTTAAAAGCACTGGCAACGGCGCCGCTGCCGTTTTCCCCGAAAAGGTACACCACAAACCCAGCGGTGGTGGCGACTCTAAAGATTTGGGGGCAGTGGAGACGACATAGGGGAGTGACGGGGGCCTCAGTGTGGTCCCCGATCAGGAACAACCACAGGTTCGTCCCGGGAAGGATAGACGGGGGATTTCAATCTTGGCAGCGAGCAGGAATTGCGCAACTGAAGGACTTGTTCTTGGACGGGACGTTCGCGAGTCTGGGAGCCACCTGGGAATGCATTTCGTTATGTGCAAGTGAGGGCATTTGTGAGGCAACAGATGAGGGAATTTCCGCAGCTCCCGGCGCAAGGGATCCAGGACAGAGTGATTTCGGGGGCATGGGTGGGTGATGGTAAGGTGTCCGATATATACAGGGAAATGAGAGACGAGGGGGAGATGATGATAGAGGAACTGAAAGGAAAATGGGAGGAGGAGCTGGGGGAAGAGATTGAGGAAGGGCTGTGGGCAGATGCCCTAAGTAGGGTAAATTCCTCGTCCTCGTGTGCCAGGCTCAGCCTGATCCAATTCAAGGTACTACACAGTGCGCATATGACGGGAGCAAGATTGAGCAGGTTTTTTGGGGTGGAGGATAGGTGCGGGAGGTGCGCGGGAAACCCTGCGAACCACACCCACATGTTTTGGTCATGTCCGGTATTGCACGGGTTCTGGGTGGGTGTGGCAAAAGTGATTTCAAAGGTGGTGGGGGTCCGGGTCGAACCAAACTGGGGGTTGGCTATATTCGGGGTTGCAGATGAGCCGGGAGTGCAGGAGGCGAGAGAGGCCGATGTTCTGGCCTTTGCATCCCTAGTAGCCCGGCGAAGGATTCTACTTATGTGGAAAGAAGCTAAACCCCCGGGCGTGGAGGCCTGGATAAACGATATGGCAGGGTTTATAAAATTGGAGCGGATAAAGTATGCACTAAGAGGTTTGGCTCAGGGGTTCACCAGGCGGTGGCAACCGTTCCTCGACTATCTCGCAGAGCGATAAGGAGAAATAGGAAAGACAACAGCAGCAACCCAGGGGGGAGGAGGGGGGAGGGGGCATTCGGGTCTTTGGGTTTTTTTTGTGTGTTGTTACATATTTGTTGTTCATAGTTATCTTCTCAATGTTACTATTTCTTTTCGTTTATTTGTGTTGGCACTTGTCGTTAGTTAATATATTATTTTTAAAACGATCAATGTATATATTGTTACAAAGTTGTAAAAATGGAAAATTCTTGGTTGATCGAAAAACTTTAATAAAATATATATATTTTTAAAATAATAGTATTAAAACGTAGTTACATGTATTACAAAGAGATTCTGCCCTTTGCAGGGGTTAGAAATGGGAAAACATAGGGCTGGATTCTCCGCACCCCGACGCTGAAATCGTGTTCGGCGACGGGGTGGAGAATCCGTTTTCGCGCACGATATCGGGAGCGGCGCCGGTTCTTCAATTCTCCGCCCCCTGGAAATCTGCCATGCCGATTATCCACCGCCTCAAGCCGTTGCCTGAGGCTCGCCCCACGATGCTCCGTCCCCGACTGACCGAATTCCCGACGGCGCGGACCTCTCATGGTCCCACCGTCCAGGACCCTCGCGTGGCGGCTGCGAACTCAGTCCGGGTCTGCCACAGACAGGGAGGGCCGATTGCCGGGCAGCGAGGGCTTCATTCGCGGCTGGGGGCAATGTGTGCGGGCGGTCCGGCGCGTGGAAACAACCAATGCGGGGCACTATTTTGCCGGTCCAGGTCCGCAGGCTGAGTCCGCCATGGAGCACGGCGCAGCCGCTGGAGGCCGCCACCTGCGCATGTGCGGCCTCTGACCCGGAAGTGCTGGGGGCTGTATCGGCAGCTGGAGCTGCGAGTTCAGTGACGGCTGCCTGCTAGCCCCGAGCAAAACGGGGAATCTGTGGCCTTTTAACGCCAGTTTTCCTGGTGTAAAAGACCACGGGTTTCTCGACGGCGTGGGGACTTAGTCCCAAAAACGGAGAAGCCACTGCCAGCCAGAGCATGACGTATGACGCACAGGCGGCCTGCCGGCGGGGGGACCATGTCGAGTGATTTCTATCTGCGGTATTATGTGGGGCACAAGGGCAAGTTTGGCCACGAGTTTCTAGAGTTCGAGTTCAGGCAGGACGGTAAACTCAGATATGCAAATAACAGCAATTACAAAAATGACGTAATGATTAGGAAGGAGGCATATGTCCATAAAAGTGTTATGGAAGAAAAACGGAGAAGCCAGCCCGTGATCTCTGGAGAGAATCGTGTTCCCCAATTCTCTCTGGATTTTGCACCCACGTCGCCATTCTCTCGCAGGGTGAATATAGGCTAAAAGTCACCCCCAGGGTGTTCCTTTAATTTTGTAACTTCCCCATAGTTTTGCTGCCAATGACATACCTAATAATACTCTAGCTTTTGTTTCCCCATTGTTGCCGCAAAATTTGCTTTCCGTTGTCCAAACATGACTTAGAATATTCAACCTCGTTATCATTTCGAGCAGAAAGTTCCAGAAGTAGCAACGCAATTCCGGGAACAATTCCTGGTCTCGGTGCCCAGACGCCACACCCAAAACAGTGTAAATATGGAGGAAAACATTGACCCTTGTGCTTTATTAACATGGCTGTGTTTGTGTCGACATGTGGTGAGAGGTTTGCCGGGACTTGGCCATTTACCAGATGATGGTTCCTTCCTTGATGGCATTATATTTTTTGAGGGATGCAAAATTGAGAAGTTATTCTTCATGTAACAAGTTCACCACCTATTGGCCAAGCAGTAAATTACACTGCTCGGTGTAATTTAGACTCTGCACCCAAAAACAATTTTACAATCTCCTTAAACGCTTGAATAAGCAGACAAATGGGATGTAAAATTCTTCTTTAATAAATTATGCCTTTAATTTCCTTTAATACCCTGTCAAGAAAATCCACATTTTCAGAAAACACATAATTCAAAACTGTGTTCCAAAAATTTTGTTGGAGACCTTTTCATTGGGGAGAAAATGGAAATAGCTCCATAAATATTTCCTGTGGGCAACACAAGGGAATTGAAATAAATGTGTGATAACAGGTGGGAATTATTTCCAATTCACAAAATCTGATAGTATTTTGAATCTGTCAAGATGTGTGGATTACTCCATGTAATTAAAATTTCCTGTATCTATCCTAAAAGAAATATACAAAATCCTCTGTTGCACCTTGTCACATTCATCAGGAGTATTAAAGGACCTCACTTGCTTTGAAGTGCAGTGACTTTTTAAAAAATAAATTTAGAGTCCCCAATTCATTTTTTCCAATTAAGGGGCAATTTAGCGTGGCCAATCCACCGAGCCTGCGCATCTTTGGGTTGTGGGGGCGAAACCCACGCAAACACAGGGAGAATGTGCAAACTCCACACGGACAGTGACCCAGAGCCCGGATCGAACCTGGGACCTCGGCGCCGTGAGGCAGCAGGGCTAACCCACTGCGCCACCGTGCTGCCACTGCAGTGACTTTTTTTAATGCGATCATGGGATGTGGGCTTTGCTGCCCGGGCCAGCATTTATTACCATCTCTAATTACCCTTGAGGAGGTGCTGGTGAGCTGTCTTCTTGAACTTCTGCAGTCACTGGGGTGTAGGTACGCCTGCAGTGCTTTAGGGAGGGAGTACCAGGATTTTGCCCCAGCGACAATGAAGGAACGGCGATATATTTCCAAGTCAGGATGGTGAGTGACTTGGGGGGGGGGGGGGGGGGGAACTTCCAGGTGGTGGGGTTCCCATGTGTCTGCTGTCCTTATTCTTCGAGATACTAGCAGTCGTGGATTTAAAAGGTACAGTCACAAGAGCCTTGGTCAGTTCCTGCAGTGCATCTTGTAGGTGGTACACACGGCTGATACTGTGCATTGGTGGTGGGGGAAGTGAATGTTTGTGAATGGGATACCAACCAAGCTAGGATGGTGTTGAGCTTCTTGTGTGTTGTTAGAGCTGCATTCATCCAGGCAAGTGGAGAGAATTCCACCTGACTTGTGTGGATGGTGGACAGGCTTTGGCGAGTCTGGCGGTGGGTTACTCACCACAGGATTCCTAGCCTCTGACCTGCTCTTGAAGCCATAGTATTTCTTTGGCTACTGGTTGGAGAGCCTATGATTCAGGGGCATTGTTGAAAAATTAGATCCAGACATTTCAACATTGAAACTAGGAAACATGTCTCAACAAAAGATGGTAGACGTTTGGAATATGTTTCTGTAAATGGCAATCGGTTATTAATTTTAAACCTAAGTTTTTAAGGAGTATGTAACAAAGGCGGGCATCCTAGAATGGTGGAACAAGCTACAGGGATAAATGGTCTCCTAATTCCTATGTTCTAACTTCAACTAATTTGTAATTTCAAAAAATGGAAGAACTATGGGTGGAGTCGTCTGGCCATGCCAGCTGCCGGAATCGTGGTGGGCAGGGGCATTGTACTTCGCAGGAAGAAAAAAAATTGATTTGCCAGCAGTTGGATAACTGAATTTTGTTCTCCCGACTTTCAAGATGGGCTAAAGGCAGGTCAAGTTTCCCAACTAACAATGTTGGGAAGCTCATCTCCAGCATGCTCATTAAAAGGAATTAAGTTCGCCCTCCAAATAAAGGTCGCCACTAGCGAGAATTTAGAACGTTCAGTTTTATGACTGTAGTGGTGTGCACATGGTGAGCTTCACCTCTTCCATCACTTTGAGGTCAGTAGATGCTGATTTTGCCTGCCTTGGGACCTCCTATAACTTCACTCTTATTGAGCGCTGGAAGCAAAAGCTGTGCTAAGGCTGGCCACACGAGGCAGGTGAAGAGGCAGGGGAAAGAGTGTCCGGGGAAGGGGCAGGGAAAGAGTGTTTTAAAGGGTGGGGTTGGTGATGTTGATGGTGGGGTTCTTTGGGGGTAAACTCAGGGTACCATTGATAGGACGTACCATTTACAGTCAGGGGGGGGCAGTTGGATGTTGTAATGTGGCGGGTTCAGGGTGAGAGTTTGGTAGGTGAAGGTCTCACGGGGTGGGTCACAGAGAGGGACTAGACAAGCTTGGGTAGCAGGAGGGGGCAGGGTCCGGATGGGCTTAGGGATGGTAATGGATGGTGATTCTGAGGGAAGAAAAGGCATGTGGAGATGGATTGTGATAGGTTCCTGCATAAAGCGGGGAGAGTCAAGGGTGCAGAGGTGTTATGGACCAGGGTTTAGAGAACCCCAAACTGTATCATGGAGTTAACCTGACCCACAACTTTTAATAGATTGTGGTATGGGGAGCACACCGGCCCACTCTACAGGTGTGGTACAGCAGAAATGGAAAAGTTTTTAAAAGCAAAACAATGTTTATTCTATTAACTCATGTTAACCTTTTTAAAACATACAGTGAACATCTTAGCAACCATCAATTCAAATACAACCCCCAAAGAATACAACACTAAGTAATCCTTAAGCTGTCCTTTTAACATCCATAAGACTTTTAAAAAACTTTTAACACAGAAGCACATCAGGTTTAAATTCACTACTGTGAACAGTTATTAGTTTTAAATCACCAAAGGATCGATTTACAGTCTTTAGATTACAGAGAGAGACTCTAATACACCTTCTGGCTGTGACTGCAGCTATCCAGCTCTGAAAACGAAACTAAAACACACCCTGCAGCAAACAGCCTAAAACAAAAGTAAAAAGCGGACAGACAGCCCAGCTCCACCCACTCTCTGACATCACTGCAGTAATAAACACCCATTTCTTAAAGATACTCTCACTGCAGATATTTATATACACACCCATTTATAAACACCCATTTCTAAAAGGTACTCTCCCATGACAGAGGGGTAAGCAATGCTGATATTTTTCAAACATAATGGGGGAAAAGTTGATGGGCGTCAGTGGAGGGTCGAAGATGGTAGACCAAGTCTGTAAGGTGATTCGCACCGTTTTTCAAATCTAACCTTGACCACACAGTTAATCCATCAATGAGATCTCTAAAGGGGGAGAAGGGTCTTTTAGGGTGGATGAAGTTCAATGTTCATAAGTTGCAAACTTAAGGCACACTCCAATCATAATGGAGAAGCTGGTGCATTATCTCCATTGTGTTCCCTTCTCTGGCCCACATGACAACAGGTTTATTCCTGACTCAGTGGCCTCATAAATTGGAGATACCAGCAGTTCTGGAGCTGCCATTCATTCTGTGCCATTTGCCATTGGCTGCAGTCACATCCAGGGATAGGAAGTGGATGCCTCCAAGAGGCTGATGGACAGCAGCCAATTCATAACTCACAACTCCAAACCTCCATTCTGCCAGGTGAATGGCCATGGCTGCCAAAGACTGGTGGTTGCAAAGGCATTGGTTTCTCTACAATTTTGAGGGAGGTAAGTGGGATAGCGCCAGAGGAAGCTTCTTGCATTTAGCTCTCATCACCCTAGCCAAAGAGAAATATCTCCATTCGCAGTCATGTATGTACTGGAGAAAAATCCATCTCTGGTCCTCCAAGATGTCCTTCGCCTGGAAGGGTTAGGGTGAGGATGCCATGTCTAGACAGAGGTCAAGCAGAGCACTTGCAATGGCCTGCTGACTTTGCGATAGAGGGAAACCTATATGTAAAGGAAATGCTCACTAAATGTTAGAGTTGTATCTATTAAACCTCAGATACTTTTGACCAGTTCACTTATTCAACCTTTACCTAGGTATCTTTAATAACGAGGAGAACAAACCACAAACACAAGTTTAAATTCAACAATATTTATTTAACACAATTAACCCGTAAGTTACCCACAAGTATACTCGAGGTACCCAGCATCAGTGTATACTACCCACAAAGATGGCTTGGTAGGCAATGGATTTGATCACTGTGTTCTTCGGGTCCGTCTTTATGACGGTCTTCCTTTCTTCCTTGTCTTGTTTGGTCTTCTCTGGCCGTATCTGGTCTGATCAAGGTTACCTCCCACGCCGAGTCTTCGCTCCTGGTGTGCCTCGGGTGCCTGTTTTTATCCCCCTTCCTTTGTGCCCTTTTGTCATTTCCTCGGGCTTTCTGCCATTGATGCATCAGAAGGGGGGGGGGGGGTCTCAGCACCCAATGATCCAGTTGATGACCGTTTGACAGGACAGTAGAGCCCGCCCGAGGGATCCCATCTCTGGTGGTGTGGGCTGCACATAACCTGTTCCCGTATAAGGTAACTGCAGAAATTTTGGGTGACAGAAAGTCTGGCCCGATCTGGGTTACTGACAATAGACCTGTGCATGTCAATAGGGTGCGATGGTCTCCTGATGGGCGATTGACAGGGCAGGTCCAGACATGTTCGGGCAGCTTGACTGTTGGTTGTGTATTCAAATTTGGCCAGTTCGAATTCACATTGAGCTGTGTGCTGGAGTGGCTGTGGCTTGTTTTAAAGTGCCCCAATTCTTTAATTTAAAATGGCCAATTTTAGTGAAGTCTGAAAGCTAGGCCCTGGTAGGTCACCACATTAGTGTGTCCACTGAGGTGCTGCTTATGCAGGTTGCAGGCAACCGTGGCTTTGTAATGGCTCACATCCACACGAGAAGGAGGGCCCATTGCAGGTTGGCACAGGGCCAGGAGGAGCAAAGGCCTGAGTCACAAGTGGCAGCAAGTCTTCTAGAAGGTCAAAATCCTGGTAAACAGGATCCACTGCAAGGCGAGCAATGGTCCAAACATGGGTGCAATGCCGGCGAAGTTCATGTCTAGTGAAGAGCAAAAGACAATGCCTGAGACGCCCTCATATATCCTGGAATGTCACATCTGCCAGCTTCTTTGGATGAGTAATTCAGAAGTCCTGGCCTGCAGCGAGTGACTTTTTGGATGCCCTTTAAATATGGCGCCGGGACTTTGGACCCCACGAGATAACAACAGGGTTGGCTACCTCCTCCCTGCCCCATCACAAGAGTTGCGAGCTTCTCGCAGCTGCATAACGAATGAGCTGAACAGCGGAAGATTGTGCATGTTCAGCCATCCCGCCACCTAGCGGGAATCACGCTGATGCCCCGCACCAGACTTGGATGCCAGAGTGGAAGATTCTGCCCACTTTCTTGCTGTCAGTGCAGTTTCTGGAGTCTATAAAGATGTACGGTGCGATATTCCTTCCCTGTTGCATCCGGCGCACCTCCCACTATTCCCAGACAACAGTGGGAGAGCCCTTTAATGGGGTTCTCGCCAGGCGCCAAATGATGTGCAATGCGGCACTGGTTCACACCCAGCAAAGGTATTTAAAGACAATTAAACATGCATTTCCAGGTTTTAGCCGAAGTCTCCCAGCTCCCGGGATTCTCTGGCCCAGCAGGAATCACTACTGGTGTCCGTCAACAGAGACCAGACGTGATCACCACGCTGAGGGGAGCTCAGAGGCCATTAGAGTCCCTGGGTGTCGGGGACAGATCACTGCCCCCTAGCACTTGGCACTACCAAGGTGCAAAATGGGTTGCCGGGGGCACTAACAAAGGGTGGGGCCTGAGGGAGGATATGGCCAAGAAAAAGAGGAGGGATGAAGGGGAGGTGGGGGGCCTGAAGGGGAGGTGGGGGGCCTGAAGGGGAGGCGGGGGCCTGAAAGGAAGGCAGGGGCCTTTGACGACCCAATAATGGGGTGTTGGTCATTGGGGAGAGGGTCTTCGCCCTTGTGTTTGGGGGCGGGGGTAGGCTGGAGATCGGGCGCCTTTGAAAAATGGCACCCCGACCTCTGAGGAGCCGGCATGGCCAGTGTCTTTAGGTCCTGCATCTTTCCTGGTGGGAAATTCCCCAAGCTCCAAAATGTGTGGGTGGATTGCGATGGGAATTGCACCGAAAACAGCTGCCAGGATTCGTACCGGTTTTCCTTCCCAAAATGAACTTTTGGCGGAATTCTCCAATTGGGCAACTATGGGAGCTGTTTAAAGGGTGTTTCTCAGTGTGGTAATACCAGGTATTGCAGTACCTGAGAGGTGCATGCCCATTGGCTAGACCTAGGAGTCTACCATTGGCTAACGCACATAGCTCCGCTCTGAGAGGCGGGGTATAAGAACCAATGCCGTCCCAGCAGCCTTCACTTTCTGTATCGAAGCTGCTGGGTACAGTTCTAGCTGATTAAAGCCGATTAGTATGACTCACCTTGTCTCACGAGTAATTGATTGTGCATCAATTTAATCAGCTATTACTTCTGAAAGGATGGACCTCCGCATCAAGCCAGAGTGCCTTCAGCTCAGTCCCCACGCAGACAACTCCGCTGCTATTTTTAAGCACTGGCTGGAGTGCTTTAAGAGCTTCGACGACACGGCCACCGACACCCCCACGGAAAGGCAGAAGATGCACCTTCTACGCTCCCGAGTCAGCCCTGCAATCTACCCTCTGATCGAGGAGGCGGAGAATTATGCTGCAGCTATCACGCTGCTGGAAGGACATTACATCTGTCCCCTGAACCAGGTCTACGCCCGTCACCTGTTGACAACGAGAAGGCAGAGCCCTGAAGAAACACTGGAGGACTTCTATCGGGATCTACTAGTGCTGGGCCGGAACTGCGGCTGCCCACCAGTCACGGGGAATGAGCACACAGAACTTTTAATTCGGGACACTTTCGTGGCAGGTATGTCTTCTCCCGACATCCGCAGAAGGCTCCCTGGCAGGGCCTATAGACGTTGCGTACAAAAACGCACTGGCTTTTGCTCCCGGGTGCACGGCACCCCCCCTGGGCTGCGTGGCACACCGTCGCGGCAGCCCCCCAGACTTTCCCGCTAACCCCGCAGGCCTGCGCCGCTGGACAGCCCGTTTTCACCGCCGGCCAACGCTGCTTCTTCTGTGGCCAAGCGAATCATCCCCGCGCGCTGCCCGGCCTGCACCGTCACCTACAAAGGATGCGTCAAGAAAGGCCACTATGTCGCGGTCTGCCAGGCCCGCGCCGTGGCAGCGGTCGCCAGCGACTATCATCAGCCTTTGTTCCAGGTCCCGGCCGTCCAAGGCCCACCGCCGCCCTCCTACCCACAGGCAACGTGCCACACACGGGCACGGCCATTTTGCCCCCCGGCCACCACGCTGGGTGGATGGCCGCCGCCATTTTGTCCCTCGCCGACGCCATCTTCTGTATCCCCGGACTCCACGTGCGACCCGTGGCTGACGCCATCCTGGATGGGGCTTCAAGCCCCCAGCGCTGCCGACTCCACGATGCCTGACCAGAACTCCCCCTTGCTACAGCTGGCCTCCGTTACCCGTAACCGGCCTCAAGCCCCCAGCACTGCCGGCTCCACGCTGCCTGACCAGAACTCCCCCTTGCTACAGCTGGCCTCCGTTACCCGGAACCGGCCTCAAGCCCCCAGCACTGCCGGCTCCACGCTGCCTGACCAGAACTCCCCCTTGCTACAGCTGGCCTCCGTTACCCGGAACCGGCCTCAAGCCCCCAGCACTGCCGGCTCCACGCTGCCTGACCAGAACTCCCCCTTGCTACAGCTGGCCTCCGTTACCCGGAACCGGCCTCAAGCCCCCAGCACCGCCGACTCCACGCTGCCTGACCAGAACTCCCCCTTGCTGCAGCTGGCCTCCGTGACCCTGGACCAGAGTCGGCCCCGGACGCTAGCGAAAGCCACCACAACGATCGCTATCAACGGCCACGTGACGTCGTGCCTGATCGACTCCGGGAGCACGGAGAGCTTCGTCCACCCCGACACGGTAAGGCGCTGTTCCCTTGTCACCCATCCCGTAAACTAACGGATCTCCCTGGCCTCCGGGTCACACGCAGTGGAGATAAAGGGGTTCTGCCTAACGAACCTCACTGTCCAAGGCAGGGAATTACGCAATTTCCGCCTGTACGTTCTGCCGCACCTCTGCGCAGCCACCCTTCTTGGGCTGGATTTCCAGTGCCACCTACAAAGCCTGACCTTTAAATTTGGCGGCCCTATACCCCCCCTTACTGTCTGCGGCCTCGCGACCCTTCAGGTCGACCCGCCTTCCCTGTTTGCGAACCTCACCCCGGATTGCAAACCCGTCGCCACCAGGAGCAGACAGTACAGTGCCCAAGACCGGACCTTCATCAGGTCTGAGGTCCAAAGGCTGCTGAAGGAAGGGGCCATCGAAGCAAGAAACAGCCCCTGGAGGGCTCAAGTAGTGGTGGTAAAGACCGGGGAGAAACATAGGATGGTCATCGACTATAGCCAGACCATCAACCGGTTTACGTAGCTGGACGCGTACCCTCTCCCCCCGTATAGCCGACCTGATAAACAGGATTGCGCAATACAAGGTCTTCTCCACGGTGGATCTCAAGTCTGCCTACCACCAGCTGCCCCTCCGTCATGGGGACCGCCAGTACACTGCCTTCGAAGCAGGTGGGCGGCTCTATCACTTTTTAAGGGTGTCACGAACGGGGTCTCGGTCTTCCAGCGTGAGATGGACCGAATGGTTGACCGGTACAGCTTACGCGCAACGTTCCCGTATCTTGATAATGTCACCATCTGCGGCCATGACCAGCAGGACCACGACACCAACCTCCAAAAATTTCTCCAGACCGCGAACCTCCTTCATCTGACCTACAATAAGGAGAAATGCGTGTTTAGCACCGACCGTCTAGCCATCCTAGGCTACGTAGTGAATGAAATGAAATGAAAATCGTTTATTGTCACAAGTAGGCTTCAAATGAAGTTACTGTGAAAAGCCCCTAGTCGCCACATTTCGGCGCCTGTTTGGGGAGGCTGTTACGGGAATTGAACCGTGCTGCTGGCCTGCCTTGGTCTGCTTTCAAAGCCAGCGATTTAGCCCTGTGCTAAACAGTGCGAAATGGAGTCATAGGCCCCAACCCTGAACGCATGCGCCCCCTCATGGTGTTCCCCCTCCCTCACTGCCCCAAGGCCCTAAAGCGCTGCCTCGGCTTCTTTAGCTATTATGCACAATGGGTCCCTAATTACGCAGACAAGGCTCGACCCCTGATCCAGCCCACAACCTTCCCCCTGTCGACAGAGGCCCGCCAGGCCTTCTGCCCCATCAAAGCGGACATCGCAAAAGCCACGATGCGCGCCATCGACGAGTCCCTCCCCTTCCAGGTCGAGAGCGACGCGTCCAACGTAGCTCTGGCGGCCACCCTCAACCAAACGGGCAGGCCCGTGGCTTTCTTCTCCCGCACTCTCCATGCTTCCGAAATTCGCCACTCCTGTCGAAAAGGAGGCCCAGGCCATAGTAGAAGCTGTCTGGAAGACCGTCCTGCTGGCCCTTCGGTCCAGGAATCTCCCAGTCTCCCGCTGGCAAGAAGTCCTCCCAGTGGCCCTTCACTCCATTCGGTCGCTGCTCTGTACTACCACAAACCAGACACCTCACGAATGTCTCCTTGTCTTCCCCAGGAAGTCCTCCTCCGGGACCTCACTCCCAACCTGGCTAGCGACACCCAGACCCGTCCTGATGCGGAAACATGTGAGGGCGCACAAGTCGGACCCGTTGGTCGAGAGGGTCCACCTGCTGCATGCC
Organism: Scyliorhinus torazame; assembly: GCF_047496885.1. Lineage (NCBI taxonomy): Eukaryota > Metazoa > Chordata > Chondrichthyes > Carcharhiniformes > Scyliorhinidae > Scyliorhinus > Scyliorhinus torazame. Next base: position 177,733,545 of record NC_092723.1, on the reverse strand, counting down.
AACCCCCAGTACGCCTACGTAGCGTTCCCCGACGGCCGGCAAGACACGGTCTCCTTTCGGGACCTGCCGCCCGCCGGAGCCCCACGCGCACCCTCACCATTGCCCCCACCCTCCCCGCAGCACCTGACCGGAGGGTCAGTACTGCCGCCGCCCCTACTCAGCGCCGAACAGGCACCGACGCCCCCTACAGGCGCCCCTCCCCCCCGCCCACTTTTCGCCCCAACAGCGCCGCCTAGGGGTGATGAAGCTGCCAGGGAGGAAGACACCACGTTCCCGGAGCCACAACCGCCGGGGCCTACACCAGGATCATCGCCAAAGCCCAGATGCTCCAGAAGGACGACCAGGCCACCGATCGTCTGATTGCTGCACCATAAAACAATAAAAACTTTCTCTGTTACCCTCGACATCACGGTACCTGCAATACCTGGTCCTACCATGCAAAATGCGACAGTAACACTGGCCATCACCCTGCTGGGTCCTTTTTTTAACAGGGGGTGAACGTGGTAATACCAGGTATTGCAGTACCTGAGAGGTGGATGCCCATTGGCTAGACCTAGGAGTCTACCATTGGCTAACGCACATAGCTCCGCCCTGAGATGCGGGGTATAAGAACCAATGCCATCCCAGCAGCCTTCACTTTCTGTATCGAAGCTGCTGGGTACAGTTCTAGCTGATTAAAGCCGATTAGTATGACTCTCCTTGTCTCACGAGTAATTGATTGTGCATCACTCAGCACTGCAGATGGCCCCGCTGTTAAACAGGACTCTGCTTCTTTTTCGGGGCTTGGTGAGGATTGCCCCACCGAGGCCGAACTCCGACTCATTTCCTGCACTAATGTGCTCAGTTTGCCAGTACAGGAAGAAATCGGGGCGCCATTTTTAAACGGCACCTCAATCTCCCGATCTAAGACCGTGTCTCCCGAGACTAACTACTCGAATATGTAAATCTGGATCCCGCTGGGTCGGGCGCGACGGGGCCGGTTCATCGCACCCTAAGTGTTAATGCTGGAACTGATTTGTGTATAGTTCACCTTCCCGTTGGGGGTGCTCTTTGTAGAACAATTCTAATGCTAATAGCCAGCACTCTGCTGGCGCGAATTCCGAGTAGTTCCCGGCCCAGCGGGCATTCTAACCACGAAGGCCGGAGTTAGCACCAAAGAGCCTGGCAGCTGGAACTGTTGTTATTTAATTTAGTGTACCCAATTCATTTTTTTTGCCAATTAAGGGGCAATTTAGCGTGGCCAATCCACCTACACTGCACATCTTTGGGTTGTGGGGGCGAAACCCACGCAAACACGGGGAGAATGTGCAAACTCCACACGGAAAGTGACCCAGAGCCGGGATCGAACCTGGGACCTCGGCGCGGTGAGGCAGCAGGGCTAACCCACTGCGCCACCATGCTGCCCTCGGGAGCTGTTTTTAAGCGCTCCACTTACCACACATTCACTGCAGCCACCAAGCTGGCTCAGAGAAGACCTGCCCTCCCCGAGGTCAGGAGTCCGAGGTGAATCCACAGGTCCATGTTACTGAGGAGCAGAGGGATAGCCTTTTCCACAGCGTGGGCCGCAGACCCAAGCCTGCCATCCTTATACTGCCTGGGATCTGGTGGCAGAGGCAGCCTGTGTGACCAGCCTCACCAGGAGGAGACAGCCGGTGAGCCGGAGGGATGGAGGCCACTGGTGAGGCCTGTGCCCTGAGGGGGGCAGAGAACCAGGGAGGGTTCCAAAGGCGCAGTGCAGGTGTCCTCTGGGTGGGGTCAGCTCTGCTAATCCCCTGCTTTCTGAGAGCTTCTGAAGAGTGCCAACACCTGGTGAGCTCCTGATTGAGCTTGGCCTTTGATGATACACTTTGGGTAAGAGGGTGTTCAGAGGGGCGAACTGGGTGGGCTCCCAGATGACCAATGAATGGCCTACTGAGCATTTAAAGGACACATAGAAATATACATAGAAAATAGAAGCAAAAGGAGGCCAATTGGCCCTTCGAGCCTGCTCTGCCATTTATTATGATCATGGCTGATCATCGAGTTCAATACCCCGATCCTCCTTCCCCCCCTTATCCCTTGATCCCTTTAGCCCCAAGAGCTATATCCAATTCCTTCTTGAAATTACACAATGTTTTCGCCTCAATTACTTTTTGTGGTAGTGAATTCCACTTCTCTGGATGAAGAAATTTCTCCTCACTCAGTCCTAAAATATTTACCCCTTATCCTCAAACTATGACTCCTAGTTCTGGACCCCCCATCATCAGGAACATTCTTTCTGAATCTATCCTGTCTAATCCTGTTAGAATTTTGTAAGTTTCTATGAGATCCCCCTCACTTTTCTAAACTGCAATGGGGGCCAGTTTAGCTCACTTGGCTGGACATCTGGTTTGTGGTGCCGAGCAAGGCCAAAAGCGCAGGTTCAATTCCCGTACCTGAGGTTAGTCATGTAGGCTCACCTTCTCAACATTACCACTCGCCTGGCTATGGTGATCCTCGGGTTAAACCACCACCAATCAGCTTACCCGCTCAAAGGGGAAAGCAGCCTCTGGTTCCTGGGGACTGTGGCGACTTTACCTTCACCTATCTAAACTCCAGTGAATATCATCCTAACCAATTTAGTCTCTCCTCATATGACTGTCCCACCATCCCAGGAATCAGCCTGATAAACCTTCACAGCACTCCCTCCATAGCTCAGATAAGGACACCAAACTGCACGCCATACTCCAGGTGTGGCCTCACCAATGCCCGATACAATTGTAATAAAACATTCCTGTTCCTATACTCTCATCCCCTCACTATAAAAGCGAGCATGCCATTTACCTTCTCTATTGTCTGCCGTACCTGCACGCTTACTTTCAACGACTGATGCTGAGTATCCACCTCTCTCAATTTACACCCATTCAAATTATAATCTGCCTTTCTATTTTTGCTCCCAAAGCGGATAACCTCACATTTATCCACATTGTACTGCATTTTCCCACTCACTCAGCCTGTACAAATCCCGCTGAAGTATCTCTGCACCCTCCTCACAGTTCACTCCCCTCAGCTAACTTTGTATTATCGGCAGATTTGGAAATACTATATTTATTTTCCTCGTCCAAATCATTAAAATATAATGTGAACAGTTGGGGTCCTAGTATAGGTGGGGTTCCCTGCAATACCCACTAGTCACTGCCTAACAATTGGAAAAAGATGCATTTATTCCAACATTTTGCTTCCTGTCTGCTAGCCAGCTTTCTATCCATCTCAACAATACCCGCAATCCCATGCACTTTAACTTTACATCGTAGACACATCGACACAGGCAGCACTCAGAAGCGTGAGCAGCCAGGAACCTGTAAGTGGCCCCAAAGTGGTGCGTTTAAAAGACAGACTGCAACAATGGTGGTCTGAGCCAGGCCAAATTGAACCCGAGGGGGGACACCCCAAGTCCACAGACTTGGCACCAAGTCACTACCCACTGCTGCCCCCTCCTTGGGCAGCCACACCCCAGCAAGCCCGATCATTTTCAATGGGTTTTTGGTGTTTTTGTTAGCCTCCGGCTCCCCCTCCGCAACCACGGCGCCCAGTCCATGTTTATAAAACTTATAGTAATTCACGCCGCTAAGACCTCCGCCTGAGAGGAGCAGAGCATCGTGGAAGGACAGAGCATACTGTGTCCAACCTGCTAATTACATTTAGATCCATGCAAATGGTAGTTTTGCATGTCCCCGCTGACAAGGGCCGCAAACCTCGTTTTCGCAGCCAGGGAGGGACCAGATCATGCCCCCCCCCTCCCCAATCAGCGGCAGATGCAAATCTGGATTTTGGCCGGATGCCTGTTTCTCCTCTCGATCGCTGTTCCCATTTGTGGCGTTTAGCCTTGATCATTTTTTCGGAAGAACTCCGCCCGTAACCTTTAACATATATCGTGTCTTTTTTAAAAAATGCGATTAATTTTAGCTGAATAAATCTGTCCTCTAGCTTTTAACCAAATAATTGAAAAAGAACAACTCAATTTTGTCAGGGACTTAGTGTGCGGGCAGGTTGGGAGGCACGCAATCATTTGACTCACTGAAATGCTGCTGAAAACTTCGACACTGCACAAGCTCCGAGTGGAGGGCCTGCCTTTCACTGAAAAACGTCTCTGAGCATCAAGATATCAAATCCAAGAGAGGCCCAGACTTCAAATAAAAACTATAGTGAAGGTGTTTAAAATAAGTGGATAGATGTAATTGTTATATAATGCATAATATTGCATTTATTTTGTTAAATGTTTGAAATTTAGCCGATGAGCTTATTTGAATTTAATTAATGAGTCAAACTGGCAAAATGTTTGCATGTGGATTTCCCATGGTCAACTGTTTTAACCAGAAATTTCCATCCTAAATGTGATAAAACTTGATACAGGATATAAGGTTTAAGGGCAGGAAGTGGGCGCTAATCACAAGAGCCTGGTGTTCCTGCTTTGGGCACGATCAGAGATGTGGGACCAGATACAAACGCTTTGCTAGATCATTCACTGAAGGTTCCGCCTGCCTGCTTCCCATACAATAGATTAAGGGATGATTTTTAAAAAGTAATATAATGTGGATTTCTATACGTTGTTGACTGCAGAATGTAACAGGAAGGCTACTGGTCGGTTTACGCTGGTGGAACCAGATTGATGAAGATGGGAAAAGCCATTGGCTTTTTGAAGCCAAAAAGGTAAAAGGTTCAATGTGAAGCCATTGCTGTCTGTGTCTCTCTCCCACTGTGCCCGCTGTCGATTTCTCTGTCCCATCCGCGCTGATGATCTCTGTCTCCCAGCTCTGCAGACTATCCCTCTCACTCATCTCCAGTTTTGATCTCTCTCACCCATCGACGATGATAATCTTTCTCTCTCCCATCTCTGCTGACTATTCCCAGTTTTAAACTCTCGCACCCATCCGCGATGATGATTTTTCTCACTCTTTTCTCCCCGCCCCGCTCTCCAGCTCTCTATCCCTCCCAGCTCTCCATCTCTAGTCCCCACCCCGCTGTCCATCTCTCCCCCCGCCCCGCTGTCCATCTCTCCTCCCCGCCCCACTGTCCATCTCTCCATCTCTCCTCCCCGCCCCGCTCTCCATCTCTCCTCCCCTCCTTGCTGTCCATCTCTCCTCCCCGTCCCGCTCTCCATCTCTCCTCCCCACCCCGCTCTCCATCTCTCCCCCCTCCCCACTGTCCATCTCTCCTCCCCGCCCCGCTCTCCACCTCTCCTCCCCTCCTTGCTGTCCATCTCTCCTCCCCGTCCCGCTCTCCATCTCTCCTCCCCGCCCCGCTCTCCATCTCTCCCCCCCGCCCCGCTCTCCATCTCTCCCCCCCGCCCCGCTCTCCATCTCTCCCCCCCGCCCCACTCTCCATCTCTCCCCCCCCCGCCCCGCTGTCCATCTCTCCCCCCTGCCCCGCTGTCCATCTCTCCATCCCGCCCCGCTGTCCATCTCTCCATCCCACCTCCCCGCCCCACTGTCCATCTCTCCCACCCGCCCCGCTGTCCATCTCTTCCCCCCGCCCCACTGTCCATCTCTCCCCCCTGCCCCACTGTCCATCTCTCCATCCCGCCCCGCTGTCCATCTCTCCATCCCCCCTCCCCGCCCCACTGTCCATCTCTTCCCCCCGCCCCGCTGTCCATCTCTTCCCCCCGCCCCACTGTCCATCTCTCCATCCCGCCCCGCTCTCCATCTCTCCTCCCCGCCCCGCTGTCCATCTCTCCCCCCTGCCCCACTGTCCATCTCTCCATCCCGCCCCGCTGTCCATCTCTCCATCCCCCCTCCCCGCCCCACTGTCCATCTCTTCCCCCCGCCCCGCTGTCCATCTCTTCCCCCCGCCCCGCTGTCCATCCCCCCTCCCCGCCCCACTGTCCATCTCTCCATCCCCCCTCCCCGCCCCACTGTCCATCTCTCCTCCCCGCCCCGCTGTCCATCTCTTCCCCCCGCCCCACTGTCCATCTCTCCCCCCTGCCCCACTGTCCATCTCTTCCCCCCGCCCCACTGTCCATCTCTCCTCCCCGACCCGCTCTCCATGTCTCCTCCCCGCCCGCTGTCCATCTCTCGTTCCCACATCGCTGTCCACCACGCCATCTCCCCTCCCTGCTGTCGCCCTCTTTTGTTCTTCCCCCCCCCCCCCCCCCCCCCCTCTCCTCACCCTGAGTGCTCGTTTTCACATTTTTCAATTTGTAATGAGAACCTGTGGTGGATATGTTCAGGTTTTCTCTGTTTCTTCACAGTCTAGCCCTAAAAATAGAGCTTCGTCTACTGAAGCAGAAGCTCAGATCTTCTGGCTTGGACTGATCGTCTGCCCCCTAATATGGACAGTGTTTCTTTTCAGTACTTTGTTCTCTCTGAAGCTGAAGTGGCTGGTAAGACGTTTCAAAAAAGGATTTTGTTTATTTTTAAATTGTCGAATATAGTTATTTTCTTTGATCTCTACCGGACAGACTTAGCCACAAGTGCGCTTGGCAGCCAAATCCAGAGTTGGATCTGGGCGCAACAAGTGAATTGCACGAAAGGCCCAAATCGGGCCCCTAATGAGTCGAATGACTCATTTAAATACCCGGGTGCCAGGTGTCACTCAACGGCTGCGCCTGGGAGACCTCGCCTGGGAGACCTCGCCAGGGTGCCGATTAGCATTAGTTTCCACCATCATGGACCTCGGGTGGTCTCTCAGGCCATTGTAGACCATTGGTGGTCGGGGAGAGGGCAGGGTGGCACCCTGGCAGCTTGGTACTGCCAGCCTGGCACCCTAGTGGCACTGCCAGGATTACAGGCTGGCAGTGCCAGAGTTCCCGGGTGCCAGGTTGGCATTGTCGGGGGGGGGGGGGGCATGCCAATTAGAGGAGGAGTTCCCAGGGACCTCGCCAAGGAGCACCTTATCAAATTTAAACTTAACTAAATAAAATCTGGAATAAAAAGCTAGTAGCACTAATGGTGCCAACAAAGTTATCAGGTTGTCATAAAAAACAATCAAGTTCATTGATGTTTGCTGTCTGTAAAATTCCAGACACTTCCACTAGTTTATTATTCAGATGTTTTGCCCAAATGCCCTTATTTGCGAGATGAACAAAAGACAAATACAGTTCAAAATTCAACCCAAGTTTATTTATAAACACAGTTTATCCCTTAAATTATTGCAACTATTATACACCTTAACTACCCATGCCAATGAACTGGATCGAGCTGCGGGACCAATTCTCTGAGCCTCGGTTGTCTCAGGGCCTTCGTCTGCGAAGGCGGGTCTCCTACGCGGCTTTCTTCTGTCCCCTGGTCCGCCGTTGAGTCTTCTCCACTGCCTCTGCAGTGAGTCTTCGCTGGGGAGGGTCTTTGCATGCCTCTTATACTCTTTGCGCCCTTCCAGAAGCCTCTCTGGCCCTCAGTCAATGAGGTCTTGAGGTGGGGCTCACAACACCCAGTGGAGTTGCCGATTGCAACTCTGTGGGACACCAGGGACCCACCCCCAGGGGTCCATCTTCAGGTGCATTGTCCGCAAGTAATCCCATATAAGATTTTTTTAAAAATGTATTTCATGACAAGCATGTGTAAAAAGAACAGTAACATACGCAACAACACACTCAATAACCTCACGATCCAGTTTGTCCAGTTTTTACCCCATTTTACCCCCCACCCCCACCCCCCGCGTGACAAACAATTCCACAAATATTGTGATGAACACCCCCCACCGTGTCTTGAAGCCCTCCACCGACCCCTCAATGCAAATTTGATATTTTACAACCGTAGAAAGTCATACAGGTCTCCCAGCTAGGCTGCCACCACTGGTGGCATATCCACCCTCCAATTGAACAAGATCCTCCACCGGGCAATTAGAGAGGCGAAGGCCACAATGTCGGCCCCCTTCCCCTCCAGCAGCTCTGGCATCTCTGATAGCCCAAAGATCACCACCATTGGGTCCGGCCTGACATGCAGCCCCACAATTGTGGATGTCCCAAACACTGCTTCTCAGTACCTCTCCAGTAACTCACAACCCCAAAACATGTGCGTGTGGTTCGCCGGCCCCCGCTCGCACTTCTCATACTTGTCGGTCACCCCTTGAAAGAACCCACTCATCCTTGCCCGAATCATATGCACCCTATGCATTACCTTGAACTGAATCAAGCCTATCTGATGGGCCTATCTGACCCACATTCCAGCGATCCTTCCCCTTCTTTGGGATTAGCGTTATCGGCGCTTCTGTCAGTGTCTCTGGCAGCTCCTCCTTCTCCATTGCCTCACTAAACATCCCCAACAAGTGCGGTGGCAACTCTGTTGCAAACGCCTTATAGAACTCCGCCAGAAAGCCATCTGGCTCTGGAGCCTTCCCCAACTTCATCCCCCTTAATACTATCGATCATCTCTTTTAGACCCAACGGCTCCTCCAATGCCTGCCTCCTCTCTTCCTCCAACCTTGGAAACTCCAGTCTGTCCAGGAATCATCCCATAACCCTTCCTCTCCAACTGGCTCCGCCCTATATAACTTCTCATAGTACCCCCTGGAATGCCACATTCCCCCCCCTCCCCCCCCCCCCCAACCTCTCCGTTCTCACCTTTACGATTTCCCTGGATGCAGCCTGCCTGCTCAGCTGATGGGCCAGCATGCTACTCATATTCTCCGCATATTCGTATTCAACCTCACCCTCCTGAAGTGCCCCACTGCCTTCCCTGTCGTCAACCAATCAAACTGTCCCTGCAACCTCTTCCTCTCCGCCATCAACTCTTTAGTGGGGACCCCCTCCTGTCCACCTCAACTATCTCATCCAACAGCCTACCATGCTCCTCCCTCCTCCTCCAGTCCCTGTGTGCCTTGAACGAGATATTCTCCCCTCAGACCACCGCCTTTAACGGCTCCCAGAATGTGGCCGCCAACATCTCCCTGTTCTGAATGATTTCCACATATTCCCCGATTGCCGATCTCACCTTTTCGCAGAACCCCTTATCCGCCAACAAACCCAAATCCAGTCTCCACCCCGAATCCAGTCTCCACCCCGAATCCAGTCTCCACCCCGAATCCAGTCTCCACCCCGAATCCAGTCTCCACCCCGAATCCAGTCTCCATCCCGAATCCAGTCTTCATCCCGAATCCAGTCTCCACCCCGAATCCAGTCTCCACCCCGAATCCAGTCTTCACCCCGAATCCAGTCTCCACCCCGAATCCAGTCTCCACCCCGAATCCAGTCTCCACCCCGAATCCAGTCTCCACCCCGAATCCAGTCTCCATCCCAGCCTCTGCACGTGCCCTTCATTGAGCCTCCAGGCAATGCGTCGTGTGATCAGATACAATTCCCGCATGCTCCGCCCCCACCACGCCCAACAACACCGCCCGGGTCACCACAAAGAAACCAATTGAAGAGTACACCTTAGGGTGTACACGTGTGAGAAGAAGGAGTACTCCCCCATATAAGATAATGGTAGGAAATCTAGGTGCCGAAATGTCTGGCTTCATCTGGGCAATCCACAACAATCGATCCATTTGAATGAGACCGATTATCTTCTGACATCTTATTTACAGAGCAGGTCCAGACTTGCCCCACTGTCTGACTCTGTCCAGTGTATTCAAACTTGGATGTTCGAATTCCCATCAGGTCTGCCTGTGGTTTAATTTAATATGCCCAATTCTTAATTTAAAGTGTCCAGTTTTGTATTGGGCCTAAAATTCAGACTGTCGGCCATTTGACCACATAGTCTTTAGGGAAGGATATCTACCATCCTTATTCGGTCTGGCCTACATGTGACTCTGAATTTGCAGCAATGTGGATGAAACTTAACAGCCCTTGAAATGGCCTAGCAAGCCCCTTGGGCAGGTAGGGATGGGCAATAATTGCTGACCTTTCCAGCAATGCTCACATTCCATGAATGAGTTAAAAAATTTGTGCAGTAGCTGGTGACTTGTTTTTGTTTATCCTCTCCCCAGTTAGTTCCAGGCCACAGATGGGCGAAAATAATGAATTTGGTGTGCTCAACATTTGAGCGGTATTGCATCACTCAATGCTCAACACACTAGTCTCACATCCCATCTCTTGATAATTGTATTTCAAGGTGTATATCCACTAGAAATGTAACCTTCTGGGCCTCAAAGGACACATCTTACTAAGTCAAAAGTACTTAAGGCAAATACCTTGTACTGAAGTCCATGGATTTTAAAAAACCAAAGACATGTACCAGCATTCATAATGAGCCCAGTTGGTGAACCCAGATTTCTGGCCATCTGTTTCTACTGAAACAATTCCAAGATGGCCTTGTTATGAATGAATGGCTGAGCTCCAGGACTCTCAACTGCTTTGGCTCAGTAGGGGTTCTGTTTTGACAATTGAATGGAGTGTTTACTTTGCTTGATTGACGTGCAGTTATAATAAGCTATTTTTCTGTGCCCGCTTTGTCAATTTCTGAATGTTTATTGGGGAAATTTAACAGGTGTGGTTACTGATGCCATAATTTGCCCTATCTGATTGGCACTTTTACAGGGCTGTAGGAACAGCAATTCCCTTTTCAAAGAATTGTGAATGGGTGTTTTTTTTTCTCTGCCTTTCAACACTTGCCATTGTTATTGCGTGGCTCATTGACTCTCCACATAGTGCACACGGGGTGAATGGGCATGGAGGTGGAATGGGGGCATGGAAGCTGCCACGGCATGTGTAAGACCTTTTGACCTTTGCTTTCACAAGGTTCCCAAATATAAACTGTGGTCATCATTCCTCCGAGGAGGCCGTGAACTATGAGTCATGGAGATGCTGACCCAACTCCATGAAAATCACGGGGGCGATGAGACCCCTCCTCCCGCAATGGAGCCGGCAGCTTGGTGGTGCTACCTGCATCTTTATTTTGGAACAGAGTCCCGGAATTTGTTCTCGTCCATTGGTTTTTAAATGGTTCCTAAATTGACCTGACTCAGCAAAAATCCAGCAAGCAAAATAATTTTAGAAAAACATAGAATTACTGGTGGTCTTGCACCTTCAAAGGAAGTAATTGCATTTCTGTCTTTAACCCATAACTTTCTATTAATTCATATGTCCATTTAATCTGATTTAAGATACCTAGCCATGTTATTTGAGTTGTGTATCGTTAGCTCATTAATTAATGTGCTTTTGCAGGCCTTGGTGATTGCAGGACTTTCCTTACAAGCAGCTAATCTGTATGGGTATATCCGCTGTAAGCTCGGAGGCAACAAGAACGTCACTAAAGCGGCTTCAACCTACCTGGGCCAACAGCTCTTTCAAAGGGTAAGGTTAAAATCATCGACAGAAGAAACCTTTTATGAACATCACGGAACATTTTTGAAAGTGTTTTATATTCTTGGTGAAAGTATTTCCTAAATGAAGATCTCAAGAAAAATATTTATGATCTTGAGTGTAAAGCATTTTGCACCAGAGAAAAGTCATCTTTGAAGCAAATAAGTCGAGCATTAACATTATATTCTCCAACTGTCGATTATTCTTTTTTTGTCTACTATGTACGTACTGTGTACATTTCCTTGGCTGCAGAAAAATACTTTTCGCTGTATTTCGGTACATGTGACAAATCAAATCAAATCAAACTGCTGGATCCAACCTTCCACTCCAGTTTCAAGTAACTTTTTCATGTGTTCGATGTTTAAGCTAGATAAGTTGTTTGTTTTCAGACAGTGCATGCTTTCGTTTGAGGTAGTGGTTCATTGGTGAAGAAACGGGCAGGTCTGTTTCTATGCTCAAGTATTTCTCCAGCAGGCTGTGAACTGGGGCCAAGTTGACAATGGACATTGCGATGTGCACGGATCAGACCGGTCTTTCCTCCCAGCCTATAAACTTTCAAAATGCAAAACTCAGTATTCCAGCCATAGAAAAAATACACTTTTATTTTTTAATGCAAGTAGAAGACATTTGTAATCATGTTATTCTCAATTTATAACAAAACCATATGGAATGGAATATTCTACTTCCACAACTGATTATTCATTGAACACCATTTTTCAGGTCTGCCCATTCATTTACTCACATGGAGCGCTCTGATTTAAATTATAAATATATTTTTTGGTGTAAGTGCCAAATGATCCAGGGACCATTTGCACAAAGACCTAGGCTTCTCTACAGATATACTGCACACTTAACTATACTCTGGGGCTGGTTTAGCACAGGGCTAAAGAGCTGGCTTTTAAAGCAGACGAAGGCCTGCACTGTAAATTCTATGAACTCTATAAGGCAGGCCTGCAGCACGGTTCAATTCCCGTACCAGCCTCCCCGAACAGGCGCCGGAATGTGGCGACTAGGGGCTTTTCACAGTAACTTCATTTGAAGCTTACTTGTGACAATAAGCGATTTTCATTTCACATAGCCATCGTGGGTTTCTGATCATCTGTAACTCACTGGAGACCACATCATAATTGTGGATATGTTGCAAGTTGGGAGGTTCTTTGCTTGTTGAGGTATTATTCTTTGTCAGCTGTTGGCAAGATACAGTGGAGATGTTCCAGAAATAACCTGTAGGCCAAATGATCCCACGAGCTGCTTGATCAGACCTCCTGTTGGTTTCTTGTGGACAACTTCAACTCCATTGATTTCCTAGGCTTGGAGGACAAGAAAGATTGGGTCAAATACCCCAATCAGGAATGAGCCTTTACCAGTTCTCCAGCACCGGGAACTTTGAAAGAGCTGACGGTTCCACGTCTACATATTTTGGAGGGCAGAGTTGAAAATGAGCAATAAAGAAGGGAAAGACGTAAATTTATTTTGCTTGCAATACTGGAATTTATTTGCATTAACCTGGTTCTCCATTCAAAGGTTGGATGTCCCAATGGAAAAGACCAGCAAGTTAAAACTTGCCTAACTGAAACTAACGAGACATAGCGATCATGTGAAAGGACTGGCTCTTTCTTCTTAACTTTATTCCAATCTAGCCCCACATACACATTTATTTTATCATTATGGGCTTGAATTTAGAAATGGATGTTGCCTTTTGATATTCTGGGCAGGTTCCTCCGTCCCGCCGCGCCAGGTTTCTGGTTTAGCACGCTGTCGGGATTCTCCGGCTGACCAATGGAGTTTCGCATTGTGTGTTACCGTCGGGAAACCCCCGGGCTGTGGCAAAATGGAGCATCCCGACGGCAGAGAATTCATCCCTTTGTTTTCTCCAAAGTGCAACTTGGATACTTCGTAAGACTAATTTTGCACTCTCAACACGCCAGCCTAGATTTTTCAATTTTCTCCACACGTTTTTGTCGAGCGATTCTTGCACTAAAGATGGAGTGGAATTTTGGGATTAGATTTAGATTCTTCAATCAAGATTTAATTTGTACTTCCAGCATCTGTGACAGTTGGCATGATCCATATACACTGATGTGAGAGTATGATAACATCACATGTACCCTTTCCGTTTCACACCCATCTCGCACCATTTCTCTCTTTTGTCCCGTTAAAAGTGAGTGGAAATCAGCTGAAAGAAAATTATGCTGAGCATTGCTGGACCAAAGCTATTTTCTTTTTTCTTTTTCCCCTGATGTTATTAAGATGTAGCCTTGTAGCATTTGTTGTGGTATTTCATTTTTTTCTACTTCTGTGTAACAGTGACTTTCCTGTCAGAGTTCTCCTAAGCCTCTGCTCTTTGGGGATCACAGAGGTTGCCAGGCAGGTTGTACCTGAGAAGGTTGGCATCCTCCCGTCAATACCCTGAACTCCAATGTCCACATAACCTGCACTTTTCCTGCAGTAGTGTTTGATATGCCAGGAAATCAGGAGATATGTCACATGCCTCAAACAGATGTCCAGCCAGACTCGACCCTCAGCACTGACCCGTGGTAAAATAACCAAAGGGTTAGCATGGTATGGAGCTTCACACTATGCGGGAAAGGAGTAGAATGCAAAGGAAGGCTAGCGGATATTCCTTACTAACTCAAAGCTGGCTTATGTCCATCTATTTCCCCATCTCTTGGCACAATTGTTGGACGTCCACCTCAGGTATTCTGTAACCATCATCTATCACTCTCCATTATATATTTTTGTCTTCACAGAAGCTTTTAAAAAATGGAATTAAGTGTTATTACCACGACCTGAAGTGATTGTCAGCATGCGGATGATAGATTCAGACTGCTACTTTTTTTTTTTCCTTTTTTAAAATAAATTTAGTGTACCCAATTCTTTTTTTTTCCAATTAAGGGGCAATGTAGCGTGGCCAATCCACCTACCCTGCACATCATTGGGGGGTTGTGGGAGTGAGACCCACGCAGACGCAGACAGGGGGAGAATGTTCAAACTCCACACGGACAGTGACCCGAGGCCGGGATCGAACACAGGTCCTCGGCACCGTGAGGCAGCAGTGCTAACCACTTTGCCACCATGCTGCCCTAGACAGCTACTTTATATAGGAAACTGCGTGCCGTAAATGGTATAATGAATGGTACATAGAACATACAGTGCAGAAGGAGGCCATTCAACCCATCGAGTCTGCACCGACCCACTTAAGCCCTCACTTCCACCCTATCCCCGTAACTCAATAACCCCTCCTAACCTTTTTGGACACTTAGGGCAATTTAGCACGGCCAATCCACCTAACCTGCACCTCTTTGGACTGTGGGAGGAAACCGGAGCACCCGGAGGAAACCCACTCAGACATGGGGAGAACGTGCAGACTCCTCACAGACAGTGACCCAGCGGGGAATCGAACCTGGGATCCTGGCGCTGTGAAGCCACAGTGCTATCCACTTGAGCTACCGTGCCGCCCAGGACCCTAAGAAGTAGAGGATCAGAGGAGCTTTGGGGTGCATGAACTTTGGGATCCCTGAAGACAGGTAGATAAGGTGGTTATAAAGGGATTAAGGGTTATGGTTTTCGGGCCGGAAAGTGGAGCTGAGTCCACAAAAGATCAGCCATGATCACATTGAATGGCAGAGCAGGCTCGAGGGGCCAGCTGGCCTACACCTGCTCCTAGTTCTTATGTTCTTATCTACACGGGTGGCACGGTAGCACAGTGGTTAGTGCTGTTGTTTCACAGCTCCAGGGTCTCAGGTTCGATTCCCGCTTGGGTCACTGTGCGGAGTCTGCACGTTCTCCCCGTGTCTGCGTGGGTTTCCTCCAGGTGCTCTGGTTTCCTCCCACAAGTCCTGAAAGACGTGCTGTTAGGTAATTTGGACATTCTGAATTCTCCCTCTGTGTACCCGAACAGGCGCCGGAGTGTGGCGACTAGGGGATTTTCACAGTAACTTAATTGCAGTGTTAATGTAAGCCTACTTGTGACAATAATAAAGATTATTAGATTATTATTATTATGAAGGCACATGGGATACTTGCCTTTATTAGCTGAAGCATAGATTGGAGGAGCAGGGAGGTTGAGATGGAGCTGTATAAAATGCTGGCTAGGCCACAGTTTGGAGTACTGTGTGCAGTTCTGGTCGCCACACTATCGGAAGGAAGTGACTCACTCGAATGGGCAGAGAGGCGCTTCACCAGGATTGTGGAAGGGTCAATAGCCAGTGGGCATAGATTTAAGGTAAGCAGCAGGAGGTTTAGAGGAAAAACCTTTTCACCCAAAGCGTGGTTGAAATCTGGAATCTGCTGCCTGAAAGGGTGGTTGAGGTGGGAACCATCACAACATTTAAAAAATATTTAGATGAGCACCTGAAACGCCGCAGCACACAAGGCTACAGAGCAAGTGCTGGGAAATGAGATTAGAATAGTTAGGTTCTTGATGGCTGGCACGGACACGATGGGTTGAAGAACCTCTTTCTGTGCTGTAAAAACAACTCTTTTAATGCCTGCGTGAAGGAACAGTTCCAGGTGAAGGTTGGGTTTTGAACGACCCCCATTGCCTCCTGGGCATTTGGCAGTTAGTAATTCAATTATTTTCATCAGAAGGTGAAGAGAGTTGGTGGTAGATGGCCTTTGTATAACATGTAAGATATAGATAGTTTGTCGACCAATAGACCTCCTTGATGGGAAATTGGATAAATATTTGAAGCACAGGTAGATAAGAGCTATGTCGAGAGCATGGGGCAAAAGATATCATTTTGTATTCTTCCAATTACAGAAACAATTTAATTTTTTTTTTGACGTACCCAATTCATTTTTTTTTCAAATTAAGGGGCAATTTAGTGTGGCCAATCCACCTACCCTGCACACCTTTGGGTTGTGAGGGTGAGACCCACGCAGACCCGGGGAGAATGTGTAAACTCCACACGGACAGTGACCTGGGGCCGGGTTCGAACCCGGGTCCTCAGCGTCATGAGGCAGCAGCGCTAACCACTGCGCCGCGGTGTTGCCCTGTTCCAGCACAGAATCAAGGACATAATGTTAATTTGTAATCCAAGAAATTCGAGCGCCGTGTATTATTGTTTTGGGCACTAAATGGGTACCTAAACCTAGGATGAAGGACAGGAAATGCGTGCACATGGTGAGCCAGCTGTCTCCCATTTGTCACATTGGTGTAGACAGAAATAAGGCGTCCAGCATCCCCACCTGAAATAGGCATTCACAGGTGCAAAATTAGGTTGCCCTGAATACAGCTGCCGACTGATTGGCTGTGTTCAGGAAGGCCAGGTGACCTAACTGGCAGCCCTTAAAGAGGTCGCTGAAGATTGCCACCAATGAGGTAATTTTGTAGGATGTAATTCCATGGAGGATCCATTCATGTCCTTCCCTGATTTTTATTGGTGTTTGCGTTCTATTCTGAAAATCTTCCATTATGTGAAAATCTATGGCAAAGGATGTTACAGAAGATTGTGAACTCTCTTTTCTGTTCAGCTCGTGTCACACTAACTCCTGGTCATTTTTTTCAGTCGGACATCATATTTGGAGAGCTGTAAACTCCAGGTAATGCAATAGTGTTCACATCATACTTTCCTATAAGGTGAACCAGAGGGGCAGCTATTTTACAACAAAAAACGTACCTATCCAGTGTAATATAAATCCAGTTAAATGAGTATGGTATCTGTTAAATGACTAGTTAACTTTTAGTGGGAATATTAGGGTTGTTGAAAGATCAACGATCTTAAAGCATTGAGGATAATTCTTAGGGTGCTGTGAGGTTTACATAAGTTTGCTTCAGTGAAACCTATTGCATTGAACAAACAAGGTCTGCTTTGCATAAGGTCTTATTTTCCACTGTTTAGGAAGGGTTGAAGGAGTGAGTTTTAAAATTTGCATTAATCTATGCTCCATCTTGTGTGTTGTCCTTAATATCCTTGCTTTCACATTCTTCTGTGCGGAGAACGGTAAGGAAAATAGAGGGTGCCCCGGTTCCCTCCCACAGTCCAAAGATGCGTAGGTTAGGTGGATTGGCCATGCTAAATTGTCCAAAAAGGGTGCTTTCTGAATAAGACCCTGTATTGTAATATCACTGATCTATCCTTCCTCCACTATCTTGATATTCAGTCAGAGCAGTTTTTCTACAACGGCAATTCATAATCGAGAGATTGCTTCCAAATATTTTCCCGGTAAATGAGATCAACATTTTTAATGAAAAATAACAAGGTGGGTTTGCTATTGCTAAAATTTATTTTTTCCACATCTTTTATTGCTCTGAAAATCGCTAAACACAATGGGCGTCATTCTCCGACCCCTTGCCGGGTCGGAGAATGGCCGTTGGCCGCCGTGAATCCTGTCCCCGCCGAAGTCTCCGGTACCGGAGATTGGGCGGGGGCGGGAATCGGGCCGCGCCGGTTGGCGGGACCCCCCGCTCAATTCTCTGGCCCGGATGGGCGGAAGTCCCGCCCAGAAATTGCCTGTCCCGCCGGCGTAAATCAAAGCTGGTATTTACCGGCGGGACCAGGCGCCGTGGGCGGGCTCCGGGGTCCTGGGGGGGGGGGGGGGGGGCACGGGGCGATCTGACCCCGGGGGGTGCCCCCATGGTGGCCTGGCCCGCGATCGGGGCCCACCGATCCGCGGGCGGGCCTGTGCCGTGGGGGCACTCTTTCCCTTCCGCCTCTGTCACGGCCTCCACCATGGCGGAGGCGGAGGAGACTCTCCCCACTGCGCATGCGCGGGAAACTGTCGGCGGCCGCTGACGCTCCCGCGCATGCGCCGCATTTCCGCGCCAGCTGGCGGGGCACCAATCGCCATTTCCGCCAGCTGGCGGGGCAACAAACGCCATTTCCGCCAGCTGGCGGGGCGGAAATCCCTCCGGCGCCGGCCTAGCCCCTCAATGTTGGGCTCGGCCCCCAAAGATGCGGAGCATTCCGCACCTTTGGGCCGGCGCGATGCCCGTCTGATTGGCGCCGTTTTTGGCGCCAGTCGGCGGACATCGCGCCGTTGGGGGAGAATTTTGCCCAATGCATTATAGAAACGAAATATGAATTATATAATCATAGAATTTACAGTGCAGAAGGAGGCCATTCGGCCCATCGAGTCTGTATCGGCCTTTGGAATGAGCACCCCACTTAAGCCCACGCCTCCACCCTATCCCCGTAAACTCAGTAACACCACCTAACCTTTTTGGACACTAAGGGGCAATTTAGCATGGCCAATCCACCTAACCTGCACATCCTTGGACTGTGGGAGGAAACCGGAGCACCCGGAGGAAACCCACGCAGACACGGGGGGAAAGTGCAGGCTCCACACAGACAGTCACCCAAGGCCGGAATTGGACCCGGGTCCCTGGAGCTGTGAGGCAGCAGTGCTAACCACTGTGCTACCGTGCTGACATTCAAATGCTAACAGATTTAAAAAGCTAATCAGAGGGGATAGGGAACACTAGGAACTCGACAGGAAAGGGAGAAACCATACCTAGCTAGAAGATATGCTTTCCAGCCACAATACTACTCCCAACTTGTAATTAAGCTGGTAGCATGTTGAAAAGTGCTTCATCGGATTGTAATCCGAGATAAATTTACAAAACTTGAAGGAAACAATGCAAACATATTTTTAAGGGTATTTCAAAAGAGGGGAGTGAAGTTGAGAGGTTTAGGGAGGGAATTTCAGAGCTTTGGGCCTTTTTCCATTGATGGTGAGACTGCCAGTGCTGGGACAATGGGCCGGAAGCAAAACAGACCAACAGTAGAAGAACGCAGACTCCGTGGAGGGTTTGTGCAGATGCAGATTTTGGAGGGCTTATGGCCATGGAGGGATTTGAACATGAGGATAAGAACTTTGAAGAGCGCCAACGGTAGACGCAGATCAGCAAGTACAGGGGTACTGAGTGAGCATGGCCTTGGTGTGAATTATGATACTGGTTGAATAGTTTTGGATGAGCTCTGGTTTATGGAGGACAAGAGATGTGAGGCTGGTGAGACCAGCAGTAATACAATTGGGCATGGATGAGACTTTCAGCAGCAGCAGTGTTGAGGCAGTGGTGATCTGGAAATGAAAGTCGGCAGTCTTGGCGATGAGGATATCTGGTCATCAGCTCAGTTTGATCAAATATGATGTTGAGGTTTCTGACAGTCTGGTTCAGCCGGAGAGAGTGGCCTGGGAAGGGCATTGAATCTGGCAAGGGAACAAAGTGGTAGAGGCTGGAGACAATAGCTTCAGTCTTGCTTAATGTTTAATTGGAAAAAGTTTCTCTTTCTGTATATATTATTATTCTATGCAATTCTATTATTGGCACAGACTAGTTGAGCCCAATGATGACAAGATGTCAGACAAATTGGAGTCAGTGGAGGGGTTGAAAGAGGCAGTGGTGAAGTAGAGCAGAAATACATGTAGAACCTGACCGAATAAATAGGGCGGGGTGGGGGAAGGATGGATTCTTAAGAGGTAACTATGCGAGAATGGGAAGAGGAGTCAATTGATCCCCCTGTTGCCTATGGCTATGCATGAAAGAGTGAAACCAGATGAAGATAGTTCCATTCAGTTGGACGGCAGAGGTGTTGGAGGATGGTGTGGACGACCACAGTAAAGGTGGAGATGACATGAAGGGATAATGCGCTGTGACTAGTTGCAGTGGATGTCATTTGTGACTTTGGAGTAGCAGGAAAGATAGACATGCTGCAGAAATTTCCAGCCCCATCTCAGTGGGGACAGGGACAGGGTCTGGGCCAGGACTATAAAATGCGACAAGCCATTCAATAGCCCATTGACTTCTGCAGGACGGCAAATGTCCACCCATGGACTTTGGAGAGGAATGGGAGGTTGGAAATGGGGCCAACGTTTACAAGAACAGAGGTCAAGGATGGTTTTTCAGTAGGGTAGTGACCTCAGATTTGAATCTGTAAATGAATCATGAACTTTGTACGCATTCATTGCTGGATTGGAACTGCATTTTTTAAATTACTTCCATAATCGTGAATAGAAAATCAAGTAATTGGATGACTAATGTGGTTTCTAGAGCTTATGAAATGTCAATTCTTATTCATTCAGAAGTAACTGTCTTTTTCCAGTGAGCAGTGATGTATAACTAGTTTTGTACTGAATATCCTTCATACATACGGGGTAGAACCTAAAGATTGTCAAATGCAGAACAGCTATTTTTGTTGACTAATGTATTTTCTTTCATTTTAACTAATGCTATCAGTGCTGCTAAGGTAAGAAACAACAGTTTAAGTCATACTTATGTGGCTTAAAAGATTGCAATCACTGGGTACATATTCTTTGCATTTCCAGCAAACTTAAAAAACGTGGTCTGTAAATAATGGAACAATTTAATTGTTTAATCACTTGTCATGTCGATGTCTTCATCCACAAAATAACCTTGCCTTGATGTAGAATATCTTTTATCAGCTCAGTGACTTCAGTATGTGTGCAAGCTCTTATATTATTTCTTGAAGGCAGCAGTATCAAAGAACTGGGTTGTAATCCGCAGCCTAATTAACTATTTAATCTTTCTTAATTTTAACTTAAATCTTTGAAAAAAAATGTTATTTACAAGTGTTTTGCAGATTTTCTTCAAACCCATGTTGATTCTGGAATTTTTTCGTATCCTTATAAAAACTTAGAATAAAATTCTGTTCCATTATTTCACTGCAGAGGTATTTGGCAGCCAAATACCGAGGTTAATACTTGCCAACTAGCAACTTTTTTTTATTAGTGCAGACATTTATTACTTAAAGAGATAAGTTTTCCACATGCAATCACAGAAACAGACCAGAATGCGAATGGGCCTATAGATAGTTAAAAGCATCCCTGAGAAAACTTTAATAATAAATAACATGGGGTGAAAGTCGAGATGGTGAAATGCTATTAATGATAGGAAAATAAAAGGACACTTTTTTTCACTTTAAGTAGTCTGGTCAGAATGTTGTCTGGTTTATGTCACATTCCAGAGACTTGAGTACAACATCTTCTAGGCGGGTACTCAGCTGCTGCCTTAGGGAGTGTTGCACTGTCAGATGTGACTGATTTAGATGGGGCATTAAACAGTCTGTCCTCTGGCCATCCTTTGGCTAGCCAATGTGGTACCATTATTCAAGAAGAGAGGAAGGGATAAACCAACCAGTCTAACTTCAGTGGTGGAGAAACTATTGGAAGCAATTCTGAGAGACAGAATGAATCTGCATTTGGAGAGGCAGGGATTAATCAAGAACAGTAAGCATGGTTTTGTTAAGGGAAGGTCATGTTTGACCAACTTGATTGAATGTTTCAAAGAGGTGACCAGGTGTGTAGATGAGGGAAATGCATTTGACGTAGTCTACTTGGACCTCAGCAAGGCTTTTGATCAGATCACACATGGGAGACTGATAGCGAAGGTAAGAGCCCATGCGATCCAAGGAAATCTGGCAAATTGGATCCAAAATTGACTCAGTGGCAGGAAGCAGAGGGTGATGGTCGAGGGGTGTTTTTCTGATTGGAAGCCTGTGTCCTGTAGGGATCAGTATAGGACCCTTGCTGTTTGTGGTCTATATAAATGATTTAGATATGAATGTAAGAGGGTTGATCAATATGTTTGCCAATTTGTCGCTTTATGCAGATGACCTGTTGCTGTATGTGGCGGATCCAATGGAGGGGATGGTGGAGGTCATGCAGACTTTAAGGGAGTTTGGGGATTTTTTGGGCTATAAGCTTAATGTAGGGAAGAGCGAGCTTTTTGTAGTACAGGCAGGGGACCAAGAAAGGGGGATAGGCGATCTACCGCTGAGGAGGGCGGAGGGGACTTTTCGGTACCTGGGGATCCAGATAGCCAGGTGTTGGTGGGCCCTACATAAACTGAATTTGACGAGACTGGTGGAGCAGATGGAGGAGGACTTCAAAAGATGGGACATGTTACCGCTCTCGCTAGCGGGTAGAGTGCAGTCGGTCAAAATGGTGGTCCTTCCGAGGTTTCTCTTTGTGTTTCAGTGCCTTCCCATCGTGATCACCAAGGCCTTTTTTGAGAGGGTAGGCAGGAGCATTATGGGGTTTGTGTGGGCGAATAAGACCCCGAGGGTAAGGAGAGGGTTTTTGGAGCGGAGTAGGGACTGAGGAGGGTTGGCGCTACCGATTTTGGGGAGCTACTACTGGGCAGCAAATGTGGCGATGATCCGTAAGTGGGTGATGGAGGGAGAGGGGGCGGCATGGAAGAGGTTGGAGATGGCGTCCTGCAAAGGAACGAGTCTGGGGGCGCTGGTGACGGCACCGCTGCCGCTCTTGCCGTCAAGGTACACCACGAGTCCGGTGGTGGCGGCAACGCTAAAGATCTGGGGCCAGTGGAGACGGCACAGGGGTGCAATGGGAGCCTCGGTGTGGTCCCCGATCAGGGGTAACCACCAGTTTGTCCCGGGGAGGATGGACGGGGGGTTTCAGAGCTGGCATCGGGCGGGGATTAGAAGAATGGGGGACCTGTTCATTGATGGGACGTTTGCGAGCCTAGGGGCACTAGAGGAGAAGTTTGGGATACCCCCAGGAAATGCTTTCAGATACATGCAAGTGAGGGCGTTTGTGAGGTGGCAGGTGAGGGAATTCCCGTTGCTCCCGGCATAGGAAATTCAAGACAGGGTGATCTCGGGCGTATGGGTGGGAGAGGGCAAGGTGTCGGCAATATACCAGGAGATGAAAGAAGAGGGGGAGGCGTTGGTAGAGGAGCTGAAAGGTAAATGGGAGGAGGAGCTGGGGGAGGAGATTGAGGAGGGGCTATGGGCTGATGCCCTAGGGAGGGTTAATTCCTCCTCCTCGTGTGCCAGGCTTAGCCTGATACAATTTAAGGTGGTTCACAGAGCGCACATGACGGGGGCGAGGCTGAGTAGGTTCTTTGGGGTAGAGGACAGATGTGGGAGGTGCTCAGGAAGTCCGGCGAACCATGTCCATATGTTTTGGTCATGCCTGGCACTGGAGGGGTTCTGGAGGGGAGTGGCGGGAACAATATCTAAGGTGGTGAAAGCCCGGTACAAGCCAAGCTGGGGGCTAGCACTATTTGGAGCAGTGGATGAGCCGGGAGTGCAGGAGGCGAAAGAGGCCGACATTTTGGCCTTTGCGTCCCTAGTAGCCCGGCGAAGGATCTTGCTAATGTGGAAGGAAGCGAAGCCCCCCAGCGTGGAGGCCTGGATAAATGACATGGCTGGGTTCATTAAGCTGGAGAGGATAAAGTTTGCCTTGAGAGGGTCTGCGCAGGGGTGCTACAGGCAGTGGCAACTGTCTCGCGGAGCGTTAGATGAAGGTCGGCCAGCAGCAGCATCAACCCGGGGGGGGGGGGGGGGGGGGGGGGATGTCTTGGGGGGGGGGGTCTGCCTGGGGGTATTTGAGCAAGAGAACACATGAAAGATCTGGAAAACTGGCATGGACGGGAGGAATTCAGTGTACAAAGCTCTGTAACATATCGTTTTACCATGTTTATATCTTGCTATGTGTGTTTTCTTTCTATTTTGTTACGAGGGGGGTGGGGTTTTTGTTTGTAAGGGTGAAAAATTGTGTTAAAAAACTTCAATAAATATATTTTTTAAAAAATAATAAGTTTGCCAATTGTACAAAAATTGGTGGGGTGGTAAATAGTGAGGAAGTCAGCCTTGGATTACAGGAGGATATAGATGGGCTGGTCAGATGGGCTGATCAGTGGCAAATGGAATTCAATCCGGATAAGTGTGAGGTGATGCACGTGCAGGACAAACAAGGCTGGGGAATACATGTTAAACGGCAGGATCCTGGGAAGCACGGAATATCAGAGGGACCTTGGTGTGCATGTACACCGGTCCCTTAAGGTAGCAGAGCAGGTGGATACAGTGGTTAAGAAGACATATGGGTATACTTGCGTTTATGAGCTGAGGCATAGAGTTTAAGAGCAGGGAGGTTATGCCGGAACTGTACAAACGTTGGTTAGGCCACAGGTAGATTATTGTGTGCAGTTATGGAATCCATATTATAGGAGGGATGTGATAGTACTGGAAAGGGTGCAGAGGAGATTTACCAGGATGTTGCCTGGGTTGGAGAGATTTAGTTATGAAGAGAGACTGGATAGACTTGGATTGTTTTCCTTGGAGCAGAGGAGACTATGGAAGCAGGGGGGGGGGGGGGGAAACAACATGATTGAGATGTATAAAATTATGAGGGGCATAAATAGAGTAGACAAGAACAAACATTTCCCCTTGGTAAAGGGGTCAATGACCATGGGGCATAGATTTAAGGTAAGGGGCAGGAGGTGTAGAGGGGATGTGAGGAAAAACATTTTCACCCAGAGGCTGGTGGGAGTCTGGAGCCCGCTGCCTGAAAGGGTGATGGAGGCAGAGACCCTCATAACATTTAAGAAGTCTTTAGATGTTCACTTGTGCTCCCAGGGCATACAAAGCTATGTGCCAAGTGCTGGAAAAAGGGTGTAGAATGGTTAGGTTGTTGTGTTTGACCGGCGCAGACACGATGGGCTGAACGTCCTTTCCTGTGCCGTATGATTCAATGGCTCTATGACTCTCGGGTAAAAGATCCCAGGCGATTTGAAGAGCAGTGATTTCCTCAGTTCTGTGACCAATATTTATCCCTCAGCCAACACTGAAAACTTGATTATCTGTCCGTTTTCACATTGCTGCTAATGGCACCTTACTGTGCACAAACTGACTGTTACATTCTGTATATTTACAACAGTGAATACATCTCAAAAGTGCTTCTGTAGCTGCAAAGCTGCTTGGGATTAACTAAGCATTGTAGAAATATCCTTGAGGTTTACACCTTCCCGACAGCGAAACTACCCTACTTATAGTGATTTAAAATGTGTTACCAGTGACCAAAAAAGCAGCCTCCATTCTTCCAAGCAACGAGTGGAGTGATGTTTGTATTTACACATGGGTAGAGTGCTTCCCCAATGATGGGAGGATGATTGAGTATTTTGAAATTGTTTTAGTCCGAAACTGCTGAGGTGGTCATGACTTTAAATTTTACCATTATGGCCACTGATGGAAAAGCGAGCGTTGGAAGTAAAATTGCATTGTTAACAGAATCTGAATTGTTAACTAATTTGGCTTCTGATGGGACATGGAGGAGCAATTAGTTCTAAGTGCTTTGCATGTAACAGCAGCAACCTTGCCAGTGTCATAGTGATTGAGGTGATCTCTGAATCAGTTTTATTACCAGTACCGTTTTACCCACAGTTTAAAATGACTTCTGTCGGGAAAGACTGTATCATCAAAACATTTGTGGAAAAGAGTGTTGATCACATTTGACTTGAATTCAGTTCTCTTGTCAGCAGATATTGCGTGGGCATTGTAGAATTGAAATAAAAATGAAAATTGCTTATTGTCACAAGTAGGCTTCAAATGAAGTTACTGTGAAAAGCCTCTAGTCGCCCATTCCGGCACCTGTTCGGGGAGGCTGGTACGGGAATTGAACCGTGCTGCTGGCCTGCTTTTGTCCGTTTTAAAAGCCAGCTCTTTAGCCCTGTGCTAAACCAGCCCCTAACGAATTGATAACGTATGTACTGTAACTGCACTAACCTAGTTTTCATGTATTTTTGAATTCATTGAAAAGTTAATTTAAGAAATACAAAATGAAGTCAAATAAATTGGGCAAGAAGAACAAAATTCAGCATTGTGACTTCATCTGTGTTTCTTTCCTTAACTTTCAAAGTTCGTAGTTTAAATGAAGTTAGATTAATGCAAAATTAGATTAATACAAATGTTGCATCTTAATGGTAACAGACTGCCTGTGTCTTGAAGGGAAAATTCTGAGTATCGTAAATTCCAGATTAATCATTACCAGAATCCTCACAACTAAATATAGTCTGTTTGGCTGTAGGTTGATGCTGTATTTCGAACAAACATTTCTGACAAAAATAGATAAACAGTTGTCTGTTTGCCTGCAACATTTTTTTATTTATTAAAGATATCAATCATGGGAGAAATATCTTAGATGTGTATTATAAACTGGCATCCGCTTGCTCCTAATGGGCTCACCTCATTTTAACCATTAGACTGCCAGCAGAGGAGTTTTTAAGCTCCTTATAATTAAAAAGATGAAACAAACAATTAATAGAATCTCTTGCAAAGTGTCCTGATGCGAGATGAAAACCTTTGGCATATCTGTTTTTGCAGCAATACTCAAGAATCTCCGGCACTGAGTTCAGATCCCAGGAGAAATAAATCTAGTATCTGAACAATTAGAACCAGAAAAATGCAAGTAGTTTTTTGCGCAAAGTACGGACTTTAGTTATGCTTCTTACTTATTATAAATTCCATTTACCATTACTTCTGTTTGACAAAATAGAAAGTTGAGTGTAAACTTCAACTGTTAAACTTCTGCCTGCTGAATTCTACTTGCACATCTTGAAAATCAGCCTCTGGATGAGCTTCGAAAGTTGTGTAATTTTCAACTAGCCACGTCTTGGCATTCTCGAGATGCAGACAGACGTCAGGGTAAGCTGCATAGTATGTACGAAAATACAAATTTGCCATATAGGTCCAGAAAACAATTATCAAGGCAAATGGCCATTATTACAAGGGAATTGGAGTGGTCAGAGAAGGAAGTAGTGCCACAATTGTATGGAGTTTTGGAGAGACCATGGGCGAAATTCTCCCCAAACGGCACGATGTCCGCCGACTGGCGCCCAAAACGGCGCCAATCAGACGGGCATCGCGCCGCCCCAAAGGTGCGGAATGCTCCGCATCTTTGGGGGCCGAGCTAGGCCGGCGCCGGAGGGATTTCCGCCCCGCCAGCTGGCGGAAACGGCCTTTGTTGCCCCGCCAGCTGGCGCGGAAGACATGTCAGGGCGGCACATGCGCGGGAGCGTCAGCGGCCGCTGACAGTTTCCCGCGCATGCGCAGTGGGGAGAGTCTCTTCCGCCTCCGCCATGGTGGAGACCGTTGCGAAGGCGGAAGGGAAAGAGTGCCCCCACGGCACAGGCCCGCCCGCGGATCGGTGGGCCCCGATCGCGGGCCAGGCCACCGTGGGGGCACCCCCCGGGGTCAGATCACCCCGCGCCCCAGGACCCCGGAGCCCTCCCGCGCCGCCTTGTCCCGCCGGTAAATAGGTACTTTAATTTACGCCGGCGGGACAGGCAATTTATCGGCGGGACTTCGGCCCATCCGGGCCGGAGAATCCAGCGGGGGGGCCCGCCAACCGGCGCGGCCCGATTCCCGCCCCCGCCGAATATCCGGTACCGGAGACTTCGGCAACCGGCGGGGGCGGGATTCACGGCGGCCAACGGCCATTCTCCGACCCGCTGGGGGGTCGGAGAATGACACCCCATACCTGCAGTTTTCGTATCCATATCAAAGAAAGGATATAATTGTGTTGGAGGTGATAAAGCAAAGGCTTACTAGACTGATACCTGGATGAGAATGTTTTTTTATTTTTTTCCAATTACGGGACAATTCAGCGTGGCCAATCCACCTAACCTGCACATCTTTGGGTTGTGGGGGTGAGACCCACGCAGTCACGGGGAGAATGTGCAAACCCCACACGGACAGTGACCCAGAGCCGGGATCGAACCTGGGACCTCGGCGCCGTGAGGCAGCAGTGCTAAACACTGCGCCACCTATGATGAAAGGCTGAGCAAATTGGGCACATAATCTCTGGAGTTTTGAATGGGGATAATCTCATTGCTACAAATGGAATTCTGAAAGGGCTTGATAGGCACACACAGGGGGCGGGATTCTCCGTAATGCCGGCCCCCGGGGGTTCCCGACGGCCTGGGGCTGCCCCACAATGGGAAACCCCATTGATCAGCCGGCTTAACGGAGAATCCCGCCGGCGTGGCGGGGCGGAGAATCCAGCCCAGGTTGTTTCCCCTGGCTGGGGAATCCAGAACACGGGTTGGGCGGGGGGGCAGTTTCACGATAAGGTATTGACATTTAGGACTGAGATGAGAAATTCTTGACTGGGTTTGTGAATCTTGGAATCCTCCACCTCAGAACATTGTGCATACCCTCTGGTTGAGTACATTCAAGGCTGTAATAGATTGTTGGGGATTATGGGGAGTGGGCAGAAAAATAACTTTGAGGCAGAAGATCAGCCATGATCAGGAATGAATGACAAAGCCGGCTCGAAGGACCATGTGCTTTACTCCTGTTCCCGATTCTTTGTTATGTAAAGTGACCAGGATTAATGAGAACGGTATCAATGGAATAGGGGTTGATCTCAGGAGATCA